>NC_066525.1:8896201-8901201 GCF_024679095.1 Eriocheir sinensis
ACTACTACTACTTATGATAGTAAAATAATAATAATAATAATAATAATAATAATAATAATAATAATATATTATTATTATTATTATTATTATTATTATTATTATTATTATTATTATAAAAATATTAATAATAATTACAATAATAATAATTGCTATAATTTTTAATCTGCACATGATTCGTTTTTATTGTTATAATCGTTATAATAGAAATAATAATTTTATTATTCACAATAATAGTTTTTATTATTTATATTAATATTATTATTTGACTAATATAACTACTATTGCTTTTACTACTACCACTACTACTACTACTACTACTACTACTACTACTACTATTACTACTACTACTACTACTACTACTACTAGTACTACTACTACTACCACAAGTACTACTACCGCAAGTACTGCTACACTGCTACTACTACTACTACTACTACTACTACTACTACTACGACTATACTACTACTACTACTACTACTACTACTACTACTACTACTACTACTATTATTACTACTACCACTTTTACTTCTACTTCTACTACTACTACTACTACTATTGCGAATAATAATAATAATGATCATAATAATAATAATAATAATAATAGTAATAATAATAATAATAATAATAATAATAATAATAATAATAATAATAATAATAATAATAATAATAATAATAATAATAATGTACTGTTGATGTACCCTTTTCTAGTAGTATAATTTAATTTCACGGGCATAGTAATGATAATGATAATAATAATAACAACAAGAACAATAGTAATAAAAAATAATAGTAATAATGATAATAATAAAAAAACAATTATAATGCTAATAACGATAACACGAGTATTATTACTATTATGAATATTATAAAAGGTTTTGCAACGCATATATTTTTTCATCATGTTTTTGCTGTCGCGACTTGTGACGGTGGTGGTGGAGGTGCCGATAGGGAGGGTGGTGACTATTGTGTTGTGAGGAGCGTCGGGCCGCCTTCGGGGCTCCCGCAGCGCCCGCCGCCCTGAATGTGCCGTGCGAAGGCTCGGCCGGACCTGCTCTGTTCTGTGCGACGTCAGTGTGTAAAGTTGAATCTTTTCTTAGTCAGTCTCATCGCTAGTTCATCCCGGGTATTGTGCGGTATGGTGTGGCTGAATAGGCGAGACAGCGTCGCGCACACTAGCCTCGGTATTGATCAACTGGACACTTATCGTTACTGTTACAGCCTCCCGCCGTGATGTCTGGAGCTTGAGGAGGTGTGAACTGTACGGTGTGGTGTTGGGTTGATGCTAGCTCGATCGCTGGTAACTTTTAAAAAGGAAGACGAGCCTATCCTGACGATGACATTAAGTAGCACGGACAGCAATATTTACTTCAAATAGTGCGCGCTGGCAGTGTTGTGACGAGTGCTGCCCCCTACCATAAACCACATGCTCGTATGTTTGACAACTTTGCGGAAATACATCGTAATCTGCCTCGACACCTAGCCTCAAAGATGCCTTAGTAGGTCAGGATGCTGCCGAGAAAGTCTTGTAGTTGAGTAATTCCTAATAACGAAGAAATAACGTGATTTATGACTTGGTTCACCGGGTACGGTACGCCATGTTATGTTGGATACTGACTGAGACAAAGCCACCGCCAACCGTATTCTGCCCTCCCGTGTGCCAGCCAGACGCTTCTAAGTCATTGTACATGCACAGAAACCTTCTTGGGTGTTTCATACTAGTGTGTATAGAAACTTACCTTCTAAATCGGCATATGAATGGATAAAATAGGCGTTGAAGAAGGTCGTTATCGGTTGTACCGTAGAGCACTCTGTAGGAGGAGTTGACTGCTGAGCTCCACCTCCCTGGCCATGACGTCAGCCGGGACCGCCCTCATCGGGGATACGTCACAAAGCCCCGCCTATATTTACGCCAGGCTCCTCCTCTCGACCAGATGACATCCCAAGACAGACAGGAACGTTTAGATTCTGACAACCTGGTGCAGCGGGAGGATGTGCCGCCATGCGAGCCGCGCTCTGGCATGGTTTTAGGCGGTGTTGCAAGGGCTAACTTGCAATATTCAATGTGGCTGGAATAGGCATGTGCATGATCAGTGGATACATATTGGATACACAATGTGTCAGTGAGTGTAGAAGCATAAATTTTACGATGAAGCTGTGAGCAAGTGCGTATGTACTTCGAAGTTGGAGATTGCAATAGTTTGGTATTGTTGAAGTGTCACTGTTCCAAGTCTGGAAGGATTCACTCGACTTGTGCTGAGCTGTTCGTCTAGTGTCAAGCCCAACCAAGATGCCACGAAGGAAGCAGGATTGCCCTAAACGCATGAAATGTAAGTGCACCTACTTATAATCCTTATCTGTGTGTGTGTGTGTGTGTGTGTGTGTGTGTGTGTGTGTGTGTGTGTGTTTATTCACTGCATAACCAAATTGGCCCAGTTTTATTTTTCCCGTGTTCTCACGCGGCCCAGTGTGCCGCTCCGCACGAGCAGCACGGCTGGTAGTGGTGTGGTGGAGTGTGTGGCCGCGGGTGGCCAGCGCCAGGCTGGTGGGCTGCACGTGGCGGCTCGTGACGCAACCTTTGAGCGAAACAAATGTAGAATGTCGATGTTATTATATGTGTACTCGTTGCTTATCTTTAGATGTTTAGGACTAGTGCTCATCATTAGAGTGACGTGCCAAAAAAAAAAAAAAAAAAAAGTTTATCACTTCGTTTGCATGTGTGTTTGTGTGTGTGTGTGTGTGTATATATATATATATATATATATATATATATATATATATATATATATATATATATATATATATATATATATATATTTATATTCAGCCTCCGGTGTCGAAGATTATAATCGAGTGGTCAGTCTGCCTTCTGGTCCTCCACCTCGACAGAAGCAGGGCGAGGTAGGGCCCGCAGGCCTGCCTCCCGTGCCAAACCCTGCCAGCCAACACTCAACAAGTAGCCCTCGCCAAACTCACCCACCAAACTCGCAGCACTGGTGGGCAACTTTAGTCCCCACCAAGTTTTCCTGCTTGGGGGGGAGGGGGGACTGGCCTTTCCTTGTGTCGAGCTAAAAGGGGCTGCTTGGGTGCCACCTCTTGGGGAGAGTGTCAAGCCTCGGGGAGCCACGTGTTGGAGGCTGGAGGCTTCACGGGCACCGAATAAATGGTGTGGCCACTTCATTGGCTGCTCCGTGTCGAAGAGAAAAAAGTTTCAGGTTTTCTTGAGTTTGTTATTTTGTTGTCTATGTTAGTGGTAACCGTTAGTGTGTGTGTGTGTGTGTGTAATAAATGTGCCGTAACTTCCTGTGCATGATGGCTGTACATTTATTTTTTTTATCATATGCGATTTTGCATTTTTGTGTACATATAATTACTGCTTTATAGATATAAGCTCACAGAAAGGGCCACAGACAGTAACAGGGCAGTCACGTGCAGTTTGTTGTGCACCTTAGCGAGGTCAGAACCGCTCACGTGTGCTTCCAGCGGCCTCCCGGGAGTTGTCTGGCTGGGCAGTTCAGTCCTCTCAAGAAGGCACATAAATCGTGGAGGCAGAGTTGAAAAGGAATGATGTCCCAGCGTCGTTCCGCCGAAATAATGTTTTATATAATAAATATAGGCTACGTTAGCGTCTACACCTTAATTCGATCCTCCTTGGTGGAGGTTTCAGATGGACATGAAATACATTAAAATCATGGCCATCAAACAAAGCTAGGTGGTTTCAGCAAAAGGCAGGGTTGGGGGGGACGAGACGGGGCTCGCTGCCTCCAGGAAAACTTTTGCAAACTTTAACATTCCCTTCATCATTACCTATTAAACAAAGAATAATGATTGTGAAAAATGTTTTAGACAAGGGGACATGTCAACAGGTCTATTCATTGTTAGTCAGAAATAGTTCTACCATCTACCATTTTTTTTGTAGTCAATGTGCTCATGTTCATGACCAGTTTTGTTAAGATATAGGAAACTAGCTGCTTTCCTCCCGCGCTTTCTCCTTATCACATTTACAATTTTATTTTTTTTGATATTTAGTCTTTGAAATGCTTCCGTTTCATTTGTCACTTGTCAAAAACCAATAATCTCTAAATACCAGCATTTCGTAATCATTCATTTACGTATGAGTCAGCAAGCTGACCGGCAGAAGGCAGGTGTAGCGTCCAGCTAGCGGTCAGTGTTAACCTGAGGAAGGAGCAGAGGAAGCCAGGGGAGGAGTGGACGGCCCAACCCTCCGGTGAGTCGGCCTCGCTCCGGGCTGCTTCGAATTGGATCAATCGATAAAAGGAAGAGCTATGTGCTAGGAGTTACGTACCTGTATTTCAGTCTAGAATTGAACATCATGGATTAAGTAATACACACAATTTGAAGATGTTTTAACGACGATTAAGAGTAAAAAATGGAATTGGGCAGTTCATATCATGCGTAAAAGTGATTACAGGTGGATAACCAAAGTAACAGAGCGGCCACCCTGTAACTGCAGGATAATTAGGTGGATAGATAAAATTAGAGCATTTGTCTGAGCAGGATGGAGTACACTAACATCAAGCAGAGAGGTGGAGAACGTTGGGAAAGATCCATGTCCTGCAATGGACTAGTAATGGCTGAAGATGATCATCAATATGAAGGCGGCATTGCACCAAAAAAAATATCCGTGATATCTCAGACTTGCCATTATTAGGAAATTAAGAAGTAACTTTGTGTGTGTAAAAAGATAGGAAGGTTGATGGGAATAGATGCCGTAACAGGGAAACATGGCTTAGATTTTTAATAGATTTTTTATAATGAAAAAAATATTCAAACAAGATGTGTCGCAAATGATAGTTTTTTTCTGAGTATTTTAGGTTTTGAAAATAAAATTCTAAGTTTGCACCTCTGTGAACAAAGGCTATGCATCACAAGGAACAGAACTTTAGGTCCCTAAATATTTCCCAAGTTCTAAGGCTGTCGTGGACTCAGCGGCGGCCCTGACCAACGCCCCTCGCCGGAGTGTCAACAAGTGACCGGCCGTG
>NC_066525.1:8906201-8953701 GCF_024679095.1 Eriocheir sinensis
CACGCTGTTCCCTGGCCAGTGAGTGTCTGGGCAGGGTGCACAAGCCTTGCCCGCCATGCCCTGGGTCACCTCGCACTGCAGCCGCTGGGGAACACCTGTTTGCCCCCCTGGGGGGGAGGGGGGGGGGCCGCCGCTCAGTGTTATCCCCGCAGCCACAGTCACAACTTTGCCTCACACAATCTTGGCCGCTATTGACAGTGGTAGGTTTTCCAGGAGATAGATTGTGATAACCCGCCGGACTATTTTTGCGGCACTTCACTAGGAGGACAGGGAGGAGGTGAAGGGAATGTTTTTTTGTCTAGGCGTTGTCCAGAACCTCAAGGTAACGGTGAAGTGGCTTTCTCGGTAACTAGAAAATCTATAAATGATTATTATGTATTTGGTGGCCGAACATGTCGACCTGCTGCCGCGCCCGTTGAGTACGATTGCCATTCTCTAGGCCGCCTTTGGTGCCACCGGGTGAACAACGCTGCGGGGGAAGCAAATTAGCAGGCTTCATAGCGGATCCGTAATAAGGCATTTATATCATTGTCGTAGAGACGGTCATGGTGAATTATTGTTGCAGTCCGTAAATATTTCCGTGTTTTGCCACAACCCAGCCCGAGATAGCCGCATCCTTTGGTCATCGGCTGCTAGGCTTGTGTGGTAGTGTCACGGTGTGTGGCGGAGCACAATGGCCTCAGACGTCCGGTAGTGCCGTTCTCGGAGGTGACCTGTTTGTGGGGGTGAGCGCCGATATACCCGCGGCTGTCGTCCATGGGTTCTTAGGGTCTAGAGGCGTGCCAAGACGAGGCAGGAACAGATGTAGTGCACACACACACACACACACACACACACACACATACACACTCACACACACACACAAACGTACACACACACGCGCACACAGAATCGACAGACTTCGGGGGAGCAGTCGGGTGTTTGGTGGGCGTTGCTTGGCGGCCTACATCCGCCCATCCATCCATCAGCTCTGTCAGCCATCCGTCACTCAGCCGCTTTGTCCACCCCCAGACATCCATCACCTCCCTGGACTGTCCAACATCCGGCTCCCAGCCCACCAGAACACTTCACGTTCCACCACATCACCATAGAGACTCGGCGGCACTGGCTCAATCTGCTCCCCCACTAACTTTGTTCTCGTAGTACAGCGTGTAAACACCCGTACAGCCACTCCACGCACGGTGTATCTCTTCGCCTCCTCATAAAGTATGCGTTTCACTCCCTCACTGTCTCCCTCCAAAGTTCCTGAGCCTCGAGACAGCCTCAGTCACCTTCACTTCACGTCTCCGGAACCCGCACTTCCTCTCTTCACGTTTTCTACCTCTCTCCCCTTCTTTCCTGCCAAAAGTCTCATGCTACTTCCCTAACCTCTCGTCCCCTCACCTCCTCCGCCAGCACCCTTTCAACCCTCTCTCTCCCCCGCTCCCCAGCAGAGTTTTCCGCCCCCGCCACACCTATTCTCTCCCCTCGTTTTGGCCCTCTCTCGTGTTACACAAGCGTCACCCTCAGACCGGTGTCCGCCGTCGACTGCTCGTTCTGGTCCTGGATTACTGAAGCAAATGTTTCCTTTTCCTCGTGCATAGGTCGTCCCCCTCGCCCCTCACCCACAGTCCCGGAGGTAAAACAATGAGCAAATATCATCGCTGAAAGAGTTACGAGCAGCATTGTGGTTGGTTTTGATTCCGAATGAAATTCTAAATGGCTTTTCACGCTCGACCTTCCAGCGGCGGTTGTTTATTTTTCCAAGTTTGACCGTCGAGCTTTTTTTTTTGTTTTGTCTATAGTGTGCGGTTCTTCGCTGCTTTTGACTTAATTACAAAAGACTACAAGGACGGAAGTGGCGGCGGCCGAAAACATCGAAGCAGGAGAAGATTGCCGCGTTACCTAAGAGGCGATGCGCTCCTTAAACGAAACATTTTGGTACCGAATGAATCTTAGCGGAGCGACTAGAGTAGGGGAACCGGAGGGAGGGAGGGAGGGAGAGAGGCTGAAGAGGTAGAGAAGGACGGGGGGGGGGGGTAGAGGGGTAAGAGAGAGAGAGAGAGAGAGAGAGAGAGAGAGAGAGAGAGAGAGAGAGAGAGAGAGAGGACGAGGGGAGTGGGAGAGAGAGGCGGCGGGAGGGCGAACGAGGGGAAGAAGAGAAGGTGGAGATATAGAAAAAGAGGAAAACAGAGAACGTAGCAAGTGAAACGTTATGCCGCCGCTAGCACAGGCCTTCGAAGGGGCTTTACCGTCGCCGCCCACTGAGGGAGGACGCCGCGAAGTGTGGGAGCTGGAGCGGCGGCGTGCTGGAGGGAGCAGGGCCGCGTAAGGAGGCGAAGAGAGGGGAGGCGGAGGAGAGCGGGGCGTGTCGGCCTAACCCCTGGACGTACGGGGTCTGAGTGAGTGATGTGTGGTTGGGAGAGGACGGCCATGACGGGGAAAAGGGAGGAGGGGGGGAAGGGAGGCAGGCAACGCGGCCCCGGGATCAATGTGGGGAAGAGGGAGGGAGGGAGAGGAAAGAAGAGAGAGAGAGAGAGAGAGAGAGAGAGAGAGAGAGAGAGAGAGAGAGAGTTAAAAATGTTGAGGAGGAGGAATATAGAGTAAATACAATTAGGTGGGAAGGTATTAGGCTTAAGGCTGGAAGGAAAACCAAGAATTAGGGAACATGGGTGAAGGGGAAAAAATGACGCCTTGAGGAACAGGAAAGTTGGTGAGAGAGAGAGAGAGAGAGAGAGAGAGAGAGAGAGAGAGAGAGAGAGAGAGAGAGAGAGAGAGAGAGAGAGAGAGAGAGAGCGAGTCCGCCCGTCTCGAATAATAGAGCCTACGAATAAAGCACATCACAAAGAAAACAATTAACAGTTTATTTCATACACACAAAACGTAATGGAACTGTTAACGTAATTTAGAGAAAAAAACAAACGGGCTACATGCTTAATTGAAAAATAGATTAAAAGATGCGGCAAGAGAGAGAGAGAGAGAGAGAGAGAGAGAGAGAGAGAGAGAGAGAGAGAGAGAGAGAGAGAGAGAGAGAGAGAGAGAGAGAGAGAGAATAAAGACGAAAAATCATAATAATCACGAGGCTGAGAGCGGAGGAGGAGGGACACAGCACCTCCGGCAGCGTCACAGATAAACAGTTGAAGCGCGCTATGCAAAGACGAAGAATGTAAGAAAACCCGGTGGCGTGGCGGGCGGGGAAGATGAGACGGACGGACGGGCGGACAGCAAGAGGCGGACAGGCAGACAGAGGCCCGACGTGCCGCCCTGACGGACACCAAGAGGGAGACGGACAGGTGACGCTCCGAGCCACCACTCCGCCAGGATTATTCTCAACTTTCTCGAGAGACGCTGGATAATTTCAGGCGGATGAGCGGCCGGCTGCATCAACTAGGGAGACGCGGCGAGAGAGAGAGAGAGAGAGAGAGAGAGAGAGAGAGAGAGAGAGAGAGAGAGAGAGAGAGGTTGTAAACTTTCCTGTTATATATCACAATTATTTTCTTTGTACACCATTGATTTCTAGCTCAAAGCCTCTTATCTCTAGGCGATATTACTTAAGATAATTTTTTTTTATAATGTGTCGCCTCGGCTTAGAACGAAAGAGACTGAAAGCGTCAACAGTACCACTAGCAGCGCGGGGGTCAGTAGGAGGAGTGAGCCGCAGCCCCTCCGTCAGATTATTCCTGGTTGAGATGACGCGGCGTGTTGTTTCTGTATAGTTCGAAGGGAAATGAAAGTTGTGTTAGTACTTCCCGTAGTTGGACGGAAAGGCATGACGAACCGAAGAGGACGGAGGAGGAGGAGGAGGAGGAGGAACGAGAGATAACTGCCTGAGGACCCGATCTCTCCTTGTCCCTTCACGACCCTCGGGTTAAATAAAGTTAGAGTTCGAGAAAGACTCCGGAAGCGCAATTTGACTAAGAGCGGGTTGTGAAGATAAAAAATAAAAATAAATAATGCTACTGAAACCCATGTGTTGCCAAGAGGCCGAAGGAAGGAAGAGGAAGAAAAGAGCATCAACTAAAACCACGGTGGCTTTTAACTTTTCGCTGTTGGGAAGTCTCCAGTGTATGCAAACACGGCCTTGCTACGGACAGATGGACGGACGCACGCACGCACTTTACTTATCCACTCACAAACATCCACACACCTATGCTCATCCACACACTAACCCTTACTCCCATCCACCCACACACCCACACCCACCCACCCACCCACACACACACACACACACACACACACACACACACAAACACACACATAGCAGAAGCTGAGGGAGCGAAAGAGGCCTCAGCATCTGAACAGTAGCTGGAGGAAGAGGAGGGTCTGACAAGGAGCGTGAGGTTGTGGGGTGAGGGGGGTCCGAGCGGGCAGGCGGACTGACGGCAGATTGACAGGATCAATGATTCCCTCCTGGACGACCGGACCAGCGCCCTACCAGGACCACCGTCGCTGCCGCCCGCTCAGGCCACCTCCTCCACCACCACCACGCGCTCCGCCGCCGTCTTGACCACCTCCCGTCTCCACCGCTGGTCTAAGACTCCTCCACCGCCGCCCACGCCAGCTCCCGCCCGTCTTGGTCACTTGTATTCACTTCCCAACTGCCTTCCTCAATTATCCACGGCACTAGGTCTCCGTTTTGAAGTCTCTTCCGTCTTCCTTGTCCCTGTCTCACACGGGGCCTACTAATGTTGCTCATGCAGACCTCAGTGTTCAGTGTGAAGGGGTAAAAATATATAGCATATACATCGTCTAAAGTTTTTTGTATGAATCAGAAACCGGAAGTGATGGCACCAACCTTTTTTATACCGAAGCCGACAAGAATCTTCGCCGCTTTCATGGCCCCCCTCGCCCAGCTCATCGTGGTGCAACACAGCACCGCCACCGACCATTACCCAGCCGCCGGTGTGCCTCACTCCCGCGTCGAAGTGCCTTGCCACTCGACCGCAGCGTCCTTCCGTCGCCCGCCGCCACCACGACGAGCCGCCAGCCTCTTCGCCTCATTCACTTCGCGTGCAGTCGTCTTCCCCTCGCGGCCGAAGCCTCCCCGCGAACCCGATGCCCCAGATATCTTATCATCAGCATCACGCGATGCCGCTACAGGAAAGCGTCCTGCGATCCCCCGCCGGCGAGGTCCTCACCTGGATTGCACGACTCTCGTGTTCCGAACCGTTGACTCGCTTATATTTGGCGCCCCGATGTACCGATTGCGCGACGACCCGGCACAGGCGGCGGCGGCGGCGGCAGGGGAGCCTATCCCCAATAATTCTTCCTGGCCTTACAAAGTTGCGTCGATAGCTCAGCAGTGTATGAGGCTACGGCCCATTGTAACGAACACTCACGCAGTATGTCTTTCTGCAATGCTAATATCAGCATTGGATTATTTTTATTTTGTTAACCCTTGATAAAGAAATGAAAGATGTCAATTTTTTCTTTGTTTCTGCGAGACTACACTCAGCGCACTGAAGCCCGCTGGAAAAGTTAGCTCTCAAGGAAGAGCTTCTTGGAAGACAGCAGCAGCAGCAGCAGCGGGGAGACAGAGCGACTTATGCCATTGCTGTGACTGGGAAGGCTCGTTTATATTATTTTCTTAAAGTTTCGCCCGTTTAGACGAACTTTTTGAATTTGTTTTACCTTTATTTTAATTTTTGAGAATAATAATTTATATTTAGAGTAGAAGATGAATATATGATCTTATTCATGCGGAAATGAATTGTGCACTCTGATCATATTGTCGTTAGTTTAGAACGTCTCAAAGTCATTGTGAACAAATATCAAAAGACGAGTTACTAAAAAGTATTTCAAAGCACAGTGTATCACGGCAGCCTCCCTCTCTTAGCCCTCCCTCTGCCCTCCCTCAGCCCTCCCGCGGCTCAGCCTCCTCCCGAAGCCCTTCTTTGCCCCGTGTTTGATGCGACTCCCTACCTAAGGCGAGGCACTCCATTATGACACTTTTTGTATTCACTTTTC
Organism: Eriocheir sinensis; assembly: GCF_024679095.1. Classification (NCBI taxonomy): domain Eukaryota; kingdom Metazoa; phylum Arthropoda; class Malacostraca; order Decapoda; family Varunidae; genus Eriocheir; species Eriocheir sinensis. Next base: position 8,912,148 of record NC_066525.1, read on the forward strand.
TTTTTTCCTTTGTGTTCTTGTTCTTCTTGTTCATCATTGTTATCTGAACATTATTATCATCATCATCATTTTCTTTTCCTTCTTTTTTTTCATCTTTTTCTTTCTTCTTCTTCTTCTATCTAATGGTATTTTTATACTATCATCATTATCATTATCATCATCATCATTATCGGCTGTATCGAGATAGGATGCATAAGGACTCCACCTAACAATCTATAACACTTTTGCTACAGAAATAATAATCATTTCACAGAACCCACAAAACTATCAAACCACACAAAGCTTCTTAAAATGTGACTCTTTAATTTAACACTAACCGATACGGGAACACAAACGATTGATACATTACACGTTAACTTATACATAAACTTCCTAAAATTGAAATAAGTAACCTACACATTAATCGATACACATACAATAAAAAATTCATAACACTAGACTGATAATTTACACACTAACCGATAAGGACACATACCCCTCAAAAAAAAGAAGAAAAAAAAAAACTCCACTAATAAATTTCACACTAACCTATTTACAAAAAACTTCTCAACACTAGACTGATAAATTACACACTAACCGATACACACAAAAACAAAACAAAACAAAAAACAAAAAAACAACAAGAAAAAAATCGACTAACAGAATAACTACTAACCGATACACACAAAAACACAAAAAAAAAAAAAAAAAAAAAAAAAGAAAAAAATCGACTAACAGAATAACTACTAACCGACACACACACACACACACACACACACACACACACACACACACAAACGAAAAAACAATAAAGAGCGAAACACATCACCGCTGCAACACATAACTCCTAACAGACTCTTACATTAATCAATCCATCATTCGTCTTCCCCCACTCATTACCATTCCTCGTTCTCCCAATTAATCTTTTTCACTGACATTATAGGTCCCCGTCAGCTCTTTTCTCTTTTTTTCCAGCCAGCATCATTAATATATACTCTTTTCAGCACCCTCGTTTATTTCTTCCATTCAATAAGCTTGGTCACACCTTCGCGGCTCACCTTATATTTGCATTCATTATTACATCTTTTTAGCACCTCGGGATTCATCACATTGACTATATTTCGCATCCCACAAACTCATCAGCATTTTTGTTTTTCCTTGTTCTGGTCATTCTTCATATTTCCCTCTCATTTCAATTTTAGCATCTCGTCATTCAGTGCTTTGACTATATATATATTTCGCATCCCTCAAATTCATCAGCATCTTTGTTTTTCATTGTTCTGCTCATCCTTCATATTTCCCTCTCATTTCAATTTTAGCATCTCGTCATTCAGTACTTTGACTATATATATATTTCGCATCCCTCAAATTCATCAGCATCTTTGTTTTTCATTGTTCTGCTCATCCCTCATATTTCCCTCTCACTTCACGCCTCGGTACTGTCGATTGTTTACTAAATATATAATTGCCGCTCTGTTTTTACGTATTAATTTCTTCTCTCCACCTCATATCCTGTTCCTCGCCTAGTTTGTATTACTGGTGCTATAATGAGCGCCGTGCCCCTTGGTTCCTTTCTCTCCCTCCATTCTCCAGTCGATCCAGTCTTTTTCTCGTCTTTTGCTTCTCTTTTTTCCTCCTCCCCCACATCCTTCTCCCCCTCATTTCCCCCTCCTTCTCCTACTCATCCCCTCCTCCTCCTCCTCTTGGCCCTCCTCCTCCTCCTCCTCCTCCTTCTCCCCCACCCCCTCCAGCACCAGCACGCGGCCTCGGGATGGCGAGCAGCGATAGTGGAATGACAGACGTGTCGGTGGCCAGGGCAGCTCGGCTTTTCTTGGACCTTTCGTACGTTCTTTTTTTAATAGATTTCGTCTGTTTAGGGCGGCGGAGGAGAGGGATTTACGCCCCGACCGGGATGCCGCGGCGGAAGGACGGACGGACCTTCGAGAAAACATTGATTACGATCTGGTGTTTGCTTTTAGTTTAGCTTTTCTCCTTTGTGTATATGAGGAGGATGACGGAGGACGAGGGGGAGCGGTGAGAGGAAGAGGAGGAGTAGGAGGAAAAAGGAAGCTGAATGAGGGTTATGTTTTACTGTCCTTTTGTTCTTTGTGGGTTCGTAGGTGTTGACGGGAAGTGTGGCGACTACCCCCAAGTCTTCCTGCTTCCTGTCCACATTAGGGAGTGAGAGGAGGGGGAAGGAATCTTAACTCCTCCTCCTCCTCCTCTTCCTCCTTGCGTCGGTCCGCTGTCCGCCACTCTTCACTACCAACACACTTTTTGGTTCAACCTCACGCGGGGGGAATACAGTTCTTTGTTTACCTCGGCTCACTCTCGTCGACTCTGTGTGTGTGTGTGTGTGTGTGTGTGTGTGTGTGTGTGTGTGTGTGTGTGTGTGTTGCCAAGCTCTTCGTCTTAGTCTCGCCTCAGTTTGTAGTACGATCAGTTCTTTTTACTTTCATTTAATCGCGTTTTTTCTTGATTCGTGCTGTTCCTTTTCTCGTCTTTGTCATGTTTACTCTGGCCTTTTTTCCCCTCCTGTCGTTCCCTCCGTTCCCTCCTTTCTTCCCCACCTGCTATCAGTCTCTCCTGTCTTTATATTTTTTTTTTTTGTGATCAGGTGTGTCAGTAATCCAATATCCGGGGTTCACCTGCCTTTCTCTCTAGGCAAGAACCTTCCTCTCCCTCCAGGTCAGAGAGGAATAATTGTCATCAATCCAGTTACCTCACATTGCCTTCCCTGTCACCCTCCCCCAGCGCTCGCCCTCGCCTTCGTCTCGTCCTCCTCGTCCTCTTCGTCCATTTCGTCCACTGCCTTCTCCTCCTCCTCCTCCTCCTCCTCCTCCTCGCCCACTTTGTTCGCTGTCTCTTCCTCCTCCTCCTCCGTCACTTCTGTTCGTCCCCTTTTGTTCTTTAGTCTGACGTTTTCTCTTTCTTATGTTCTTCCTTTTCAGTTTAGCTTTTTTTGTTGAGGTTCCACCTTCATTGTTTTCCCAAGATCACAGTTTTTTTTGTATTTATATGATTGCGTGAATGGATGAATGTATATGTCTATTAGTACATATTCATGAGTTTTGTTTTTATGCATAAGAAGATATACTGTGCTTCTATCAGTCCTTCATAGATCAGCAAATAAAATGTAGTAGCAAAATTATATTACAAGGACATAGGGGTAAATTAAATGACTTACTCTTTGTTGTTCTTAATCAGACTTTCATTTTTAATTATCTGAAGGGTATCAGGACACCTCGCCTCCCGAAAATGACCTCTCTTTCGGCCACCTCTTTTGAATTTTTTTTTTTTTAGGAGCATCGAGTAGCGGGCTTTTTTTTTTTATTATTATTGTTTCCTTTTTTTGTGCCCTTGAGCTGTCTCCTTTGTTGTAAAAAAAAAAAAAAATCAAATACACACAATGGTACTAGTCTACCTACGATGTTGCTTGTGTGTGTGTGTGTGTGTGTGTGTGTGTGTGTGTGTGTGTGTGTGTGTTTGATCGCTTGTTCGCCTCGTGTCCTCCCTGCTCCGTGCCGCCCCGTGGTCTGCCTTCCTTCCCTCATTGTCCCCCTGAGCTCACAGCAGAATAATTGTTATTAATCCATTTACCACCTCCCACACCCGCCTCTCTTGAATGTCTCCACCGGCACCCACCTCCTCCTCTTCCTTCCCTCCCTTCGCAGCTCCCTTCTGAACTTCCAATATACACCTCCCGTCTTCCCTCCTTGACCCTCTCTTCCCTATCCCCGCTTTTTTTTTATTCTTCCGCCCTTCCTGTCACCCTTCCTCCAGTGCCTCTCCCCTTCTCCCCTCCTTTTCTTCTCTGTCTGTCCTTATATTTTCACGTCATCTTCCCTTCCTCCCAGTCCTTGCCTTTCCTTTACTTCCTAACTACACATTTTTCTTCCCTACCTTTTCAGCAACCCGCCGCCCTCCTTCTCATCCTCTTCTTCTTCTTATTCCACTACCTCCTCCTCCTCCTCCTCCACTTCTTTCCTCCTCCTCTTCCTCCTCCTGGACCTGCCTACCCAACCCCATCGGCTTTATCTTCCCAAGAGTCTTGTGCGCTTCCCGCCTTCTCCACTCCTCTCCTTCTCTTCTCCTCTTCTTTCTCCCTCTCCTCCTCTTCCTCCTCCTCTGGCTGTTCTTCCTCCCTGACTGGAGTGTCAGCACGGGCGGCTGACGAGCAGACTGACAGATCAATGAATGCCACGCGACACACCCTCACAGCCCCGTGCCCCCTCCGCCAGGCCGCTAGTCCGCCCTCCCGTCCGCCCGGCCTTTATCAACACGCTCTCTCGCCTCCAGGACTTCTTGCTGCCCTAGTCGCTCAAGCCTTCTAGCCGCTCACTCTCTCTCTCTCTCTCTCTCTCTCTCTCTCTCTCTCTCTCAGCCGCCCGCCCCTCCAAGTTTATTTTGCTGCTGGTGATCCGATCTTCGGGGATCCTCGGGGCTTCGGCGTCTCGTTTGGTGTTTCGGGTTCGCTCCAGGATTTCTTCAAGTTGGCGTTCTTCGAGGTCTGTCTTTCTTTGTCTTTGGAGGGATTGCGCGTCTCCGGGTCCCCAGTCTTCCGTATCTCACTCTTATCTCAGCTTATTTTCCCGGGATCTTCCTTATGGGTCCACTTCCTCGCCACCCGGATTTGGTTACTTCTTGCCCTCGGGATTGTACAAATTGTCTCACCTAAACCATCTTTATTCAAGCGGCTCCTCTTCCTCCTTCCTTCCTTTTTTCGCCCTCCCCTCTCTTCCCATTCTTGCCCTTACCTCCCTATCCTCCTTAACCCTCCCTCCCCGCCGCCTCCCCGCCTCCCCCTCAACACCTTCCGTCCTGTCGCACCAGTTCGTCATTTGTCACAAAGCTTCGAGCCGAGGGACGCGTGGATCGCTCGCTCGGCGCTCCTTCAGGCTCCTCGCGCTGGTGTCTGGCCCTCGGGTGGCTCTCCCCGCTGTGGCTCAGAGGCTCAAGGGCGAACCACTTCTCCCTCCGTCAGCTGCTCCCTCGTCGAGTTCAGTGGTCGCCGGGGATATTGAAAAAAGGCGGAAGTTGGCTTGATGCTGGGAAGAGGGTTAGCTCCTTGTCCCCCTTGGCGCCCCCTGTCCTCCGCCTCCCGCTACCTCCCTCCTCCCGGCACACAGGCAATTCACCGCCCTTGCCAACACGACTAGAGAGGTGGCGCGCAGTGCCCTACACACACACACACACACACACACACACAGGCTTTCATTCTTACATGGTAATTGCATTGTGACTGAGAACCTGTGATCATTGTTTTTGTTATTGCTGTTGTTGTTGTTGTCTAATGTTGCGTTTTTATTCTTCGTGAGCACAGGCTTCCTTCCGAGTCTAAAATACAACACAATGGAGTGGTGTTATTGAAGTTAATGGAAACAGTAGCTTGGAATGTGTGTGTGTGTGTGTGTGTGTGTGTGTGTGTGTGTGTGTGTGTGTGTGTGTGTAAATAAATGTATTGGCGGGAGTTTCAATTTATGTTTACAGCGCGGCGTCCAAGTATGCATGTATGAGTGAGTTCCTGTGTGCGTGCCTGTGCGTGTTTGTCAACAAGCCTCGCAGGTGTTGCAAAACTGCGCGCGCACTTCCTTGCACGTGCTCTGCCTGCCTCCACGTGCGGCAGACCCACGCACCCCCTCCGGCGGCGTGCCTGACTGTGTGTGTGTGTATGTGTGTGTGTGTGTGTGTGTGTGTGGCTAACATAATATTGGAACATTTAAAGACCGCCGCTGTTCCGTAGAAGGGAGAAAAAATATAATGAAAAAAGGGGGAGGAAAAACTAATGGGCGGTGAGGCAAATACAAAAACGGCAAATTAAGGGTGTAAAGGAAATTTGTGATGGGGAGAGTTATAGGGGGCGTGAAGAATTGTGGGAAGAATGAAGGGGAAACTCAGATCTCAGCCTGCGGGGTTAGGAAAGAGGGAGGGAAGGAGGAAGGGCTAGGGCTGCTGCGGTAGGGGTCTGGGGAGGAGTGCGCTGCGGAGGGGACAAGTACTAGACTCTAGAGCAAAGAGGGGAGGAAGGTGACGCGGGTGATGCTGCCGTCGTGCTGGAGCGGAGGACGGCGTAAAGTTAATTACAGTTGAGGCATGGGAGGAGAGAGAGAGAGAGAGAGAGAGAGAGAGAGAGAGAGAGAGAGAGAGAGAGAGAGAGAGAGAGAGAGAGTGTGTCTGTGTGTATGAGGCCAACACGAGGTGGGGGAGAGAAACAGAGCGTGTGGTGAGAATTTGTGAGGGGGAGAGATGCCCCCCCCCACGCCGCCCCACAAGATGCCGTAATATATGACCCCCGGAGCCAGTCCCCCATTTTAATGGCCTGGGGTCATCTGGAAATTTCTTTGTTCGACATGGTCACAAATCACTCATGAACACCAGATATTTACCGGCGGCCCCGCAGTGTGCGTAAGGGTTTATATCCCACAACGCCGTCCATTGATGCCAAGATTACGCTCCGTGCGGGGCGGCGGCGGCTACAGGCCCTCGGCCAAAGGGTCTGAGGGCACATAAGAGCCACTTGCCCGTGATCCCCGACCGCGGGGCCGACGGTATCCACACTGAGTGGCGCCCCATGCGCTCCTGTCACGTTGTCGACAAAGACGTCCATAAATTTTGTCAAGTTGTCTAATATCCATGGGTGTCCCTAACACCCACCCGGCCGTAATGGGTGGATATATATCTTGTCAGGGCGGCAGCTCAGGGCGACGGACATTCCCGCCACAGCCGCCCGCATGCGTCACTGTCACACGCACACAACAGCCGCACCACGCCCACCCTCACACCACGCCCAGGCTGAGCTTCCCGCCACGCCCGCCCCTGCCCCTGCCCTGCCCTGCCCGCACCCCGCCTCCGCGTTAATTGCATTACCTTGTACATCAGTCCGGCGCGGCGCGAGGAGGGCGGCAAGACGCGACATTTTCTTCAATATCAGCGTACACGTTCCCCAGCCATTGAGATAAGAGGTGGCCTTGGCTGGGGGGAAGGGGAAGGAAGAGTCCCTCCAGCCGACCCTCATTACCAGCCCACACTCCGCCCGCCTCACCTTACTACTACACTGAAAGAAAACTCGCCCAACTTTCCATCTCTCACTTCAACTCCCCCCCCCCCCTCCACCCCGTCCCTCCTCCACCCTCCTCCTACCCTATCCCTCAATCCTCCCTTTCCTTCCCTTCCCTCCTCTCCCCTCATCTCCCTTGTGCCCTCTCATCATCGCTGTCTTCTCCCCTCCCAATGTTTTCTACCATTTTTTTCTCCCCTTTCTTATCCTCCTCACACCTTCCTCTCTTTCCCCTCTTCTTAACCACTCTCACTCCGTGCCACCCGTCCGTCCCTCCCCTCTCTCCCCTCACTCACCCCCGTACACTGAACTATTTCCTCATATTGCTTCTAATGTTCTCTTTTTGTGTGTATATCTTTTTTAAGTTAGTTACTCTTAAAGTCATTTGTAGTTTCCCTGATCTTCAGAAATTATTTATTGAGTCTACTTTTCAAATGTCAGTATTTTTAAAGTTTTAGGCCTTCCTTAACCACCACCACCTCCGTCACCATCACCACACCACTAACCCAATCATCACCACCACTATCCCCATCACCACCCCAACCCCATCACCACCCCATCACTATAACCATCTATAATAGGGGGACGGAGCTGAGTCAGTGAATGAGTGGGTGGGTGAGTGAGTGAGTGAGGGAGGGAGAACGATGACGACGACGAGGAGGAGGAGGCCGTGGGGTTGCAGCTGTTGGTCTTAAATTAGGCAACCTTGCCAATCATCACCGAGCTCAGTGTCAACGTTGGCAACTCTGCTCCCCCACACAACCTCTGTCTTCCCCCCCTCCACCCCCCACGACACTAAAACCCCGCTCTCCCCTCAACCTTCAGCACCCCGTCCCTTCTGTATCTCTCCCTATGTCTCTCCCCTCCACCCCATCCCTCCCTCTGTCTCCCCTTCACCCAGTCCCTCCTGCCTCCTGCCGCGCGCCTCCCGTTCGCTCCTCCTGCTCCTCCTCCTCTTCGTGGGGTTACGCCTCTTCTCTTCCTCTCTCTGCAGAACTTTTTAAACATATACATCACCTTTGGCTTTTATCACTCTAATGTGCGGCAACTGAGCTATTAGTCCCGCGGTGGTCAGAGAGAGAGAGAGAGAGAGAGAGAGAGAGAGAGAGAGAGTAGAGCTGCCGCGGCCCTCTCACCAATTATGTTCTTTTCACACATGAAAGAACAATAACAACGATAACAGTAAACTCTCATCTCCCTCCTTCACTGCGCCCAAAAAAAAGGGGAGATGATCGTAAAAGTAAAGAACACACCCTCCTGAATGTGTGTGTGTGTGTGTGTGTGTGTGTGTGTGTGTATGTGTGTGTGTGTGTGTGTGTGTGTTATTCAGGAAAGGAGGGATAATTGGAGATGAGGAGGAGTGAGATAGTGAGGGAGGAACAGTGAGGGACAGTGATAGAGTGAGGGGATCACCTGTGTGGGAGAGGGAGGGAGAGAGGGTGATGAACGTGTAGCAGGAGCTGGGGAGGGGAAAGGGGAGGGAAGAGAGGGGCGGTAAGGGGAGGGGAGAGGGCCGCTTGGAGTGTGGGTGAGAGTCTAGATGGATGGGAGAGTGACGGAGGGGTGAGAGGAGGGGAAGTGAGGGAGTTATTGAAGAGTAAATGAGAGGATGGAGGCGAGGGGAGGAGAAACTAGGTTGAAAGGGGTGAAACGCAAAAAAAGGAAAGGAGTAGAGGGGCTGAGTGGAGGGCTAGTCAATGGCAGGTGGGAGGGAGTGAAGGGTGAGATGGAGGGGACGTGATGGGAGTGATGGGCTGAGTGGAATGTGAGGGAAGGGCTGTATGGGCTGAGGAACAAAAGGAACAAGAAAGAGGCACAAAGGTTCCTGGCCACCTCCCTACACTCAGTATTTGCCGTCATTATGACCCACGCCGCCCTAAGATTTATACAGGCCTATTATAGGTCGCATGGCCCATTTGTCGCGGTAAGGTGATGCTGGCCAGTCCCGCCCGCCCACTTGGTCCATGGAACACCCAGAACACCCACTCTGGGCCTACTCCACCCTACGTCGAACCCGCCTTGCACACCCGACACCCAGTTCTGTGCCTTCTACCTGTTGGCCCATTACCTGCCAATCGATGAGGCCATCTATTTATATTCATCAAAACGTCTATCGCAATTTTATCTGGTTCCCAATGTCTTCTTGGTCTCGGGCTGCGGCGGCGGGTGGGCGGCGGGGCGGGCGAGCGTTACAGCTGGTGGCATCTGGCTTGTCAGGTGTGGTGACGAGAGGCAGGTGTGGGGCTCATTAGAGGAAGCACCCTAGTGTCATTGTGGAGAGTGAATACTTGCAACGCAGATACTTATATAGGTATTGATCGGACACGACACAGGAAGGAGGCGAGGGGATGGACAGGTAGGGAGGTAGGGGCAGGGGGTAGGGCGAGAGAGAAAGAGTGAGGAGCACAGACGGACGACCTCAACATAACGCCCGACAACCCTTGTGGAAAGGGAGGCAGAAAAGCGATGAAGAGACGGACGGCTGTAGACCCGGCGTGTGTAAGAGGAGGTGTTGGTGCTAAGGTCCAGTGTAGGGTGGCCCATCGTGGCGTCCCCTGTCCCTCCCTCCCTGCCACACCCGTGACGCACGCCCTGCCCCTTCCCCCCTCCCCCCATCACAACCCGGACAGATGTTTCATGTTTTATGGCTTTTGTCACAGTACATTTGTTTTTAGAAATATAATGTAGATGGAACTTCGCGACTCTACTCCAAAAAGGTGTTTTGTGAACTTGCTTTATTGTGTGAAAACGTAACTGTCGACGGCGTGGCGCTATTGGCGGCTCGGCGCGGTGACGGGCATCCATCATGGTGGCGGCGCCCGTCAGGACACAGTGTGAAGATTAAGTGTCGCGATACACACGGAAAGCTGCGTGGCATACAAGTGTCGCGCAGGTGACCATCGTCCGCAGCATGGCCGTGTTGGTGGTGTGTCATGCTGCGTCCACTCCTCGGGGCTATGCTTCCTGCCTCCACCTCCTCCCCGCCCCGACCCTCCCTCATTTGGGTTGTTTCCCAGCGTCGTTATGAAGCGTCAGATGGAGGACATGTTGTTGTGTCACTCTCCACTTAACACACACACATACACACACACACACACACACACACACACACACACACACATACACAATGAATTTCGTATTTACGCCCAAGTTTAGGAGATGAATGCGCCCATAGACGCGAACAGCTTTTTGAGTGAAGAAAATCAACGAGTTCTTACTTTCTTTTCCCCTCGAGCCGGGACACGAGTCGCGCCAAGTTTACGAGTCGGCTACACCGAACGAGTCGAGCGAATTTTCGAGTCGAAGAAAAGTTACGATGCGAGCGCCCCCCCACGGCTGAGTGCGGCGCCGCCCTCGTTCAGCAGCGGATCCCGTGCCCGGAGTAGACCCTATATAGATCGATCAGCCGCTATGTATTGGACAGGCGGTGTGTATCGGTCGGAACCAAACCACCGCAGGTAACAACCCAACGAGGTGATAAGAACCAGGAAGGCGGTAGTTTGCGTCACCCGAGAAACAATTGGAACCAGCCTCGCCCACAATGGCATTGCACTATTTTTCCCCGTCTACAGCTCCACATGGCACTTTCAAAAGACCTGCTATCGACCCCGCCTGTATTACATGTGATATACGAGGGCGTAGAGCGTGACGGGTGATAAATGGGGAAATATATGCACATACACGCATTACCCGCTGCGGGGTAGATGAAGGGAAGAATGAGCGTGGGCGAGAGGTGGGGGGGGGGGGGGGCGAGGGGTATAGGAAGAGGCCTGAGGCGTAAGGAGGGGGAACAGGAAATAGGTTTGGGGGTTAGATATCACCATTAGCCGGGTTATCAGCATCAACCATAACCCATTGTCATTATACTCCCTATCTTGAATCCATTATTTCCACGGGGCGGCGTGTGAGCCGACCCCCAGTGGCCACCTCTCACGGGGCCTACACTTGGGCTCATGCGGCAGGTCAGTGCTCCCCGTGTCACGCTGGTCTGGCTGGGTTAAGGGGGGGGCGGCGGTTGGTGCTCGGGTGTCACGCTGGCTGTTAGGCTTCGGCGGCAGGCTGTGGCAGTGTCGGGGTGGCTGCTCCTCCTGTGCTGTGGTGGTGAGCCGGTGCTGTTGTTGTTGCTGTGCTGACCCTGCTTTCACTTTTTCTTATTTTTTTCAGTAACATAATAAACACTAGCATCGTTAATATTTCACTTATGTACTATTTGTTTAATTATTTGAATCCATAAAACATGCACATTAAGTTTCATATCTTAAAAAGACAATTACTCGAAGTTCCGCAAGGCCCAGCCAGTTGGCAGTCCACTGCGACATTGTAAAGCTGCGTAGCCTAGGTTTATTTTTTTCGGAACTTGCCTTTGCTCTTGGCGGAAGACTTGTCATTGTATAAGGGGGGCGCGGGGTGTCTGAGTGGTGCTGTGCCACTAACCGGCTGGGGTCGTCCAAAAGCCCCCCCCCCCCCCCCATCGCTTTAGGCAGCACCTGAAAAAAAAAAAAAGGATCTTACACACACACTTCTTGCACTTCACCTAATGTGGTAACTCCTTTGCGCCGGAAAATTTTCAAGGACTGAATTATGATTTTTATTTTATTTATATTAATGATAGATTCCGAGGACACCTTGTAGAGGGGTGTACCAGAGCGCTTTGTTGATTTCTCGGGAAGACAATGAAGTGATATGTTACTCTCGTGGTGGGTGACTCCAGGAAGAGTGACAAGAGGTCCCGGAGGCCTTAAGTAGGTCAGGCGGAGGTAAGAGGGAACGAAGCTTGGGTCACGCGGGGACGAGGAACAAAACATAAATCAATGGATCACTGACTGAGTGACGGGGCTCGGCCAAGGAACGACAGCACACACACACACACACACACACACACACACACACACACACACACCACTTCACAATAAATCTCTGCATACACACATATATAACCCTGTGAGGCTGAGGGGCACCGCTATCCTCCTCCTCCTCCCACTCCTCCTTTTCCTTCTCCTCCTCTTCCTCCTCCTCCTCCTCCTCTTCCTCCAGGCTCAGGTGTCAGGCCACTACCGTATTTCTGGCCCGTGAATGAGGCAGGACCCATCTTCTATACACACGCCTGAAATACGACGGGCTGCCCCAATCACAACCGACTGAAATATGGGGGACGGTGAGACAGCGGCGCTACGGTATTGCTCGCCGGCCTGCGCTCTGCCTTGCTGGGGGGCGAGGGGAAGGGGGGGTGTAGAGGAGAAGGGTGCTCTTTTTTTTATCTTCCTAATGGTTTTCCGGCGTGTGCTGCGTTTTCGTCTCCGCGAGGTTTAAAGGGTAAATATAATAGTGAGTTAGAGGCTTGGAAGGCGTCTTTGTACTCTGGTTTATATACTTGTTCATTTCTTATATTGACTACTACTACTACTACTACTACTACTACTACTACTACTACTACTACTACTACTATACGTATGGGGTTAGTGTTCTATCTACATTTTTTTTATCATTTTATATTAAGTCGATCTGTCACGTCTAATTGTTTCCTGCACCCATTCATCACCTCTTCGCCACCTGCCTTAACGGGCGTCCTCATTATGTTCCCGCATATTCCTTGCACTAGATTTATAGCTCATTCCATTTTATTATTCTATATATATTCAATGCCGCCCCAGTCGTCGCTTTTTGTCTCTTTTATTTCATGTATGAGAGCTCCTCAGGTATTACTCGCACTCATAATTCATCCTCGGCATTCATTATGGAGAGGAAGGCCCCGCTGAGTGACTCTATAGAGGGCGTGACACGTTTAGGGACTTCCTTGTGACAGAAATGTGGAGTTGTTACTGACTTACGTGACGCCTGTATGACTTTCCTGTGACGTTGGTGTAATATGTGTGGGTGTGTGACCTGTGAGACCTCCGTGTGACGCTAGTGTGACCTGTATGGCGCTTGATTGACCTGGGTGACGCTCGTGTGACCTCCGTGTGGCGTTTGTGTGACTTTTTGCATCTTGGGAATATTCGGTGTGAAGGAAACAGGCGGGAAGGTAATACTTAAGAAGTACTATAAATATCTTCCAGTGATTGGCTGCTGGCGCCTCGAGGCAAAAAAGGGGTGGAGGGAGAGGGGGAGACGCGGCCTGTGAGTTTAGAGGAAGAGGTTGGCCTCGAGGGAGGAGAAGGAAGAGAAGGAGGAGAAAGAGGTGGAGGGAAGGAGGGCGGGAGGGAGCGCCTTCAGGCCTTTGTCGTATAAGTTATTGTATTATACAGTGGCAGGTCTCCTACATCACTTATAAATGGCGGGGTGGTGGGATCATGAGGGAGGGCGGCGCCGTAAAGTCTCAGTTTTACGATATTATGCGTTACCCGCTACGTGTCGAGGGGCGGAGGGGCGGCGGCGGCGGCGGCGGCAGCGGCGGGCACGGGGGGGCGGGGGGCGCGTCGGTCCGCCTCTCAGTTGGCCCACATGGAATTCACTCTTTGGCCTGGAAAAATTTCTGGCTATTATATATTTTCGCGGCGTCCGTAAGTCCACCGCAAGAGGCGTTCGAAGCGAAGAAGAGACGCGAGTGAGTAATGGGTGAAGGCTGCATCTGGCTAAGGACTAATAGGGAGTCAGGGCGGAGGTGAAGAGAGGGTGGAGGAGGAGGAGGAGGAGGAGAAAAGAAAGAAGAAAGACAAGCAGGAGGAGGACGAGGAGGAGGGGGAGGCAGAGGCGACACATGCAGGCGGCCGTCGTGACACAGCAGCATTTATGGACCTTCCCTGTATTTTCGCCATATATTTTTTTTGCTGATAAATAACTACTACTCAGTGATAAATTTCCTCTACGCTGTCCTCTTTTGTGCTAAATTATAAGGACAAATAGGTGTGATTAGCGAAAATTTACAGCTTGGGACAGTCGGCAGTGGACAAGGGGGGAGAGGGGGGGAAGAGGAGGCGACGGGGAGGAGGGCGGAGGGAGGACTTCAAGCAGGGAGTAGGTGGAGTAGGAGTAGGAGGAGGCGGAGGCGGGTTAGTGAAGAACGCCCTTGAGAACCCATCTTAAAGCAACTGGCGAGGGCGGGACTGACGGTGACGCAGGGGCTGAAGAAGCAGAAGAGGCAGAAGGCGCCTGTCCCTGTGACGAGAGAGACTGGCGGGCCGGCGGTCAGCATAAGAGGGGCAGCTCCTCCATTCCTTACCTTGATTAGCCGGTCCATTTGTATTAACCCTCTTACCCTCTCTGTTAAGGTAGAGGGGAGAGGGTGCTTAAGGAGAGGAGATGAAGAGCAGGAGGAAAGGCACAATAAAGAGGAAGGAGAGAGAGAGATTTAATTTTTTGCCGTGAAGATTGGAGAATGAAGGCAAAGGGACGCGCGTGGCAGAAAATGTATAGGAGAAAACGAGATGAGGGAGAAGAGAAACAAGGGGAGAGGTGGTGCTTCGGGAAACGGCAGCGGAGGGAAAGAAGCGGAGGGGAAAAAACCCGTGACGTAACTCAACTTAGGTCCGTAAACAGTAAGTGGAGCGCGGGTGAGGAGCGTTCCCTTCAGAAATACACTTAGGCGATAAACAAGGGAATTTAAACCTCCAAGAAGACTATGAGGCCAGTCTGAGGGGAGCCGGGCGAGGGTTGAGGTAATGACTAAAATTGCCCTCGGAGGAAGAGACGAGACGGCAGATTTGCGGCGACATTACCACGGGGGGCGTTTAGCATTACTAGTATTATTATTACTGAGAGAGAGAGAGAGAGAGAGAGAGAGAGAGAGAGAGAGAGAATTATACTTCCCTCCGCCCCTCCTCCTTATCTCCCCCTCCCCTCTAACACCCTCTCCCTACCCTCAATGTGCGTGTGTCTCCTTCCCATCACTGACCCCCCCCACCCCCTCCCTCTCCCCCCCCCCCTCGCCTCCTCACGCCCAATACAACGACCTCCATCTCATCGGCCGACGTTTGTATGTTCAGTTGTTCAAGTTGATCAAAACGACTCGTGTTTAGACAGGCAAAAAAAAAAAAAAAAAAAGTGTCTAGCGTGTGTACTCAGTTCGTGTGTGTTTGTTTGTTTGTTAGTTTGTTTTATGTTTCCTTTCTATATTTTTTTTTCATGTGTTTGATTTTTTTTTTGTTTATGTTCGATGACTTGTTTGGCTGCTTGTGTGGCTGTCTGTTTGCCGTTTTGTTAATGTGTTTGCCTACACGCTTGATTTATATTCATCTGTTTTCGTTTGTTTTATCGTGTCAGGCTTGTTTATTTGTGTATGCTAATTTCCATTTAAATTTCTCTTTTCGTATTGTTTTTATGTTTGCTTTTGACATTTCCGTGTGTGTGTTTGTTTGTATGTGTGTGTGTGTGTGTGTGTGTGTGTGTGTGTGTGTGTGTGTGTGTGTGTTCGCAAGTCATCAGTATAAGTGTCCTCAGTGACCTCAACATCCTCACCACTATCACCCGCACCACCACCACCACCACCGCCGCACCCTCACCACCACCACCACCACCACCGCCGCACCCTCACCACCACCACCACCACCACCACCGCACCCTCACCACCACAACCACACACTCCTGCAATCGGCCGCCCGTCCATCAGCCTCCCCTTGACACAGATATTTCCTGACAGGACACCGTGTTCTTGACAGACGTTCACTGTGTCCCAGCCGCCCCGTGAATGTCCGGCGCTGCTCCCTGGGTCTTCCTTCAACCCTTCACCTGAGGAGGCATAAATGCTACTCTTAGGAAAGGTTCTCGGTTCTCATGTTTGGTGTACTGAATGGACTTCCTGTACTATCATTCACACATGTAACGATGACGTGATGATGAGATGCTGCCCTTCCATCTCCCTCGCATCTCTTATCCGAACCCTTCTCTTCCCTCCCACGTGACAGAGCCTCGGCCTCAAGAGGGACGCCGGCAGCACAGTCGGCTCCGTTGTGCCTGCTTCTTATCATAAATCAGAAATATGAGTATTTGAACGTCCACTCGCTTGTCCCGGCAGCGAGGGCGGGTTGCCAGATCATCGTCGGCCGGGTATGTGGGCGGTGACGGATGGGTAAACCCTACGAAACAGGTGTGTGTCCCCCTGCGGTGCGGCAAGCCTCGTCACCTTTCATCTAGGGAGAAACAATAAATCAAGCCGTGTTTAACCGTGCAAAGGAGTTCCTAGTGTAGCGAAATGCCGCTCCTCTTCCACCTCCCTCCCTCTCGCCCACACGCACCACCCCCCTGTCCCTGTGGGTGATGGTAACTGGCCAGGCTGAGTGGCAGGGACATGGCCTGATCGCCATCGGAGCATGGAGGCCACGGGTTTCTTAAGCAGTGGTCGTAGGTTTACAAGTCATGCGTACAAGGTCAAAATTGTGGTGAATCACATGCATTGATAGACCTGGGGATCTGTTGTCGGCGAAAAAAACCGGCCAGCCACCCACCGGGGCGCGCTAATGTGCAATCTTGATGAGTCGGTGGTCGTTTGAAGTCACCGCATTGCCTCCCGCCCGCTGACCAGCCGCCCACCCACCCACCCTCAGCCCGGCCGCCGATCCGCCTCCCTGCCAGACACTCCCACACCAACTTATAATCCACATCAAAACGATGCCTCGCGTCCGATAAATCAGCTGAAGACGAGTGGCCCCCAGCAAAAGAGCCATTGATGGAGAATACTGACTTATTACTGCTTGGCAACCGATGAACTCCGCCCACATGTAGACCATTAGGGCTGAGGTGCGAAATTCAAACGAAGGGTTTGCTCGCTCAATTGACGGAATGCGCGACACTTTGCTCGTTTGATTTTTTTTTGTTTTTGATTGAGGAGCTGAAGTGCGCTGCGAGGTGACGGCGGGAGTGTTGGCCGCGGAGCACCTCCCGGGATGACCGCGGCTCACCCGACGTGTAACCTGTTTGGGGCTTCTTCTTGACCAAGTGTGGGATTTAATTTCCACCAATCAGCAGCGGCAGGAGAGGACGGGGTGTTGGGGGGAGGGGTAGGAAGAATGAAGCAGACCGAGCAGAGTCACTGTTGGGTTAGTGACGGTCCGGGGGAGTAGACGAAGGGGGGAGAGGAAAAGATACCGAGGCAGCACTACTGAAGGCGGCGCTGAGGCTGTTCTCTTGTTCAGTGAGCGGCGCGTGGGGTGGCGGCGGCTCGTTTGTCGGCGGCGGCGTGACTCCTTGGGGACGCGGTGACAATGCCTCCTCCTCATGGGCGCTTGTGACGTCAACTCGAGGCGTGGAGGGCGGCATGGGGTCACTAAAAGCAGACGCACACACACACACACACACACACACACACACAGGCACTCAGACGCAGGCACACAAAGGCTGCCCCAAGACGCGCTCCTCAAAGCCTTCCACAAGCTTGCGGCGGAATCAAAGGCGCCTGTCATTACTCGGCTGAACGCCAACCCTCACACCTCACATGCCCTCATTTTCCTCTCATTACTTCTTCCTCCCCGAGCCGACTTTCATTCACCCACAACTCGCATATTCATCTCACTTCCTTCTCTGTGTCTCTCTTTCTCTCTCTCCCTCTTTTTACGTCCCTTTTTTCCTCCTCTCCTGTTTTATCTCCTGTTCACCAGTCTTACGTTTTTTCCTTTCATTCACTACTCTTTCATCTCCTCCTCCTCCTCCTCCTCCTCCTCCTCCGTCTCCTCCCGCTTTTATTCATCCATCGTTATACTCTGTCTCTTCTCTTCGCAACACAAAACCAAACTCGCGGCATCCAGTAATCACAGTCTTACCGCACAAACCACCCGCCACTCACTCACTCGCTCATCTCATTCATTATATACTACAGCTCCTCTCTCACCCACCCCTTTCTTAACCCATCCTTCCCTCCTGTTCCTTTCCCTCTTTCCCTATGGCGTATAGCGGTGAGGTGAGGTGAGGTGAGGTGAGGTGAGGTGCTCGGTGAGTCACGGAGAGGAGGATGAGTGATGAATACCCGCCGCTGGTGATTGGGGCGGCGTAATGAAGGCGAGGGTCACAAACAGCGGGGACGATGATGGCTGTCGCTGAGATGAGAAATGAGGCCGGAGTCTTGGGGGTCCTGTCTAGCGAGGTGACCGCCGCCGCCGCCGCTGCCGCCACAGCCACCCACAGCTGCCCTTCCTGTCTCTGTCTCTGTCTCTCTCTCTGTCTCTGTATCACCCTCTCACTCCATCTTTTTTTCTACATTTCTACCTCTGCAACTCGGCCCTTTTCTCCCTCCGTCCCTCCTTCTCTCCCTCTATCACTCCCTTTCTTCCTCTTTTCCTCAATCCCAAGTCTCCCGTATGTTATTTTTTGGTTGGTCATTCTCTTATGTCATTAAATTTCTCCTTCATGTGTACTGCTGCCTCATTATATTCCTGCTCTTCTCGTTCTTATTTATTTTAGTTATATTCTCTCGTTTTATTTAGTTGGTATTCGTATTTTAGTTGATTTAGTCATCTCATAGAATTATTTTTATCGTAATCAATCCATTTTGCAGTACTCTAAAATACTATGGTTATGTTCTTGTTTAAGTTGTCGTCATGGTCCTCCTCCTCCTCCTCGTTCCAGCTGCTCCCCCTCCAAACTCCTTTCTATCCACACATTTTCGTTCTTTATTCCCCATCCGTCCCCCATTTTATTGTCTTCGTGCCCCTCGTTCATCTCTCTCCTCTACTTCCCATTTTCCCTCCACAGAATGATCCTCAACCACTCTCCTTCTCACCGCCATTTCCCATTCCCCTCCTCCTCCTCCTCCAAGCCACCCATCTTCTCTAGTCCATGTCACCCTTACCCTCATTCTCTTGCCAAACTTTATTCTCCCTCGTCATTCCTCCCTCCTTCCTTTCCTCTCTCTCTCTCTCTCTCTCTCTCTCTCTCTCCACTTTTCTCCCTTTCTCTCCCTTTAGTGTGAAATTCTGTTTTTTTTTGTTTATTTATTGGTATGTCATTTGCTTTGTTTTGTTCTCGTTCAGGTATTGTTTTTCGTTATTGATATTATCGTTATTCATGTTATTTGTTCTTATTGTTCATTTATGATTAATTTCCATCATCGTTATTTTGTTGTTCTTCTTCATTTAATTTAATATTCCTGTTCGGCTTGTTTTTCCTGTCGTTGATATTGTTGTTTGTGTTGTTCCTCTTCTTACTCTAGTATCATCTTATTCTTGTTTTTCTTCTTTTTTTTGTCTTGCTTTTATTGTTGTTCTTCTCGAGTTATTATTATTATTATTATTATTATTATTATTATTATTATTATTATTATTATTATTATTATTATTATTATTATTATTATTATTATTATTTTTTTTATTACTGTCATCGTTATCATCATTATCAGTGTCATTGTCTTCATCAAGTCAAGACGCGCTCTACAGAAATATGTTTTGCAGTCACTCCTTGTTCTTGTGTTTTTCCCTTCTTAATTTTTTCCCAGCTTTCTACTTCGCTCTACTAATATTTTCACTTTTATTAGTACCATTTTCTTCATTATCAATATTATTTTCTCTATATTTTTCTTCTATTTTTTCTCGGCTTTCTTCTTCGCTTTATAATTATTATCTTATTTATTAGTCTATTTTATTCACTAATATTATTTTCTTTATTATTTTTTTCTTTCTCTATTCTTTTATATTCTCTGTTTCCTTATTCGCTTTCTTACTATTATTTTCCCGACGCTCCTCGGTTGGGTGTTCCCTGCTCCTCCCTTCCCCCCCACACCACCGCCGCCGCCGCCGCCGTGCTGCTCCTCCGAGGCAACTCCCGCGTTCATTAATTTCCATTTAACACTGTCTTGCACACACACGTGACTGACACCGACACACACACACACACACACACACACACACACACACACACACACACACAAACACACACACAGTAGATGTAATGGTGATAATATTAGTAGAAACTTGACCCCCCCCCCAAAAAAAAAAGCCCGCAACTATAAGATAGATAAATACATCATAAAAACATTAAATTTTGTCATTAATTGGAATCCAGGAATATTTGAAAACTAGTAGACACACACACACACACACACACACACACACACACACACACACACACGTATTAACACTCTTCCTGTGAGCCAATCAACACCACCTTCACACCTCATCTCCCGCCGTAACCCATTTATCGTGTTTTCCGGCGCTGCGTCCCAAGCTGCGCCGGCCGTCAGACGTCTCCTGCGGCGGCCATCCCGGGGCTAACGAGACCTGTCCACAAATTTAATATTCCCCCGAAGATGATGATTAATTTGGTCAAGGAGGGGAGTAATCTAGCATTCATGACTACAGGGGACGCTGGCCACTGATGTCTCAGCCTCCTTAGGGCCTGGGATCGGCGTCAGGAGGGAATAACAGGAAGGGCGAGACTTCTTATGTGGTGAGGTGCCCCGCGTGTGAGACTCAGCGATGGAGTCAGCTCGATCGCTTACCTTTTGAGGAAACTGAAGATTGTGTTGTTGTTACTTTTGCTCCTTTAATTTTTCCTTGCCTAGTAGTAGTAATAGCGGTACTAGCCGTAGAGAAAAAGAGTCGTGGGTTAGCATTTGTAGTAGTATTAATAGTTGTTTTTGTTGTTGTTCGTGTTCCAGCCCTTGTTTTGTTGTTGTCGTCGCTGTATCGTTGTTAATTGAGCATGTACCCGTCCCCACTCGTGCCTTATTATGTCTATCTTAACGGAGGAACACGACACGCGACGAGCCGCTGGGACGTTGCGAGGCCGTTGAGAGACAGCGGCAGCGACGGCCACTCATGTCGTCCAGGGCTGGGAGGAGCCTCGCCCGCCGCTGAAGAAAAAGAAAGGAGTTAGCTGATGGAGGAGGTGGAGTGGGAAGGATAAATAAATGTGTAGGAGGAGTAGGAGTGGAGGGATTGTGAGGAGGATGAAAAGGGTAAGGAACATAATATAACAGCTGTCTCGGCTCTCTGAAGGTATTGTGCAAACTCTGTGTCAATAGAGTGGGGGATGTGAGGGCTGTTGGAGAGGAGGCAAAGAAGGTGAGGGGGGTGGATAGTGTGATGGTGTGACGTGTGTGTGACCGACAGGCTTCACACGACAATAAATCCTGAAGGCTTCTCTGTACGATTGTTCTGATTTTCATGTTCATACCATAATGTTATCGCTATCATCATCGCGTGCTTTTATCATCGGAACCAGTAGGCCTATCTTCGTCATCATTACCACCCTTGTCACTCTCATTGTTCTGTGTGGCGCCACCTCTCCTTGGCAGTCTTAGGAAGGGCACTACATCGATCTTGACTGTCTGGTTTACTTCAGTTTTGTGGATACTCTGAAGAACGAAGGAGGAAACGGCGGTAGTGGGGGTAATGAGGACTATGGCGGCGGCGATATGGGTGTTGGTGATGTCATTGTTGTTGTTTTTGGTGGTGGTGGTGGTGATGGTGTTTAAGAAGAAGGCGAAGGGGAAAAGGGGCGTGGGAGGGAGGGGAGGTGATGGGGCCAGCTCGAGCGGCCTGATAGGGGACAAGGTGATTAATGGAGGCAGTCACACACCACAACACCTCCACAAACACGCCCGCCCGCCCTCACCCCTCCGCCACTACACCCTTTTAAGTCACCCATTCCAGCACCCTCGGCAGGTAGCCTTATCAGCACTCTCTCCCTCGTGCGTCCACCGTCCTCCGTATTGTGTCTTATCTGCTTTATGGCTTTCTATATGAACACTTTGCCTCTCCCTTCCCTCGCCTCGGTCAGGGAGCCACATTGGTCTACGCTTCACTGTCTCAGGCCCAAAGAGCGGCACCTCGCTCCCTCTTCCTCCTCTGTTGTCATCGGAACGGAGCGGTCACTTCGGCGCCGCCCACCATCAGCCTCCTCGGCGCGGTGTGGCCAAAGGAAGGTGTCGTGGACGGAGCTGTTCTAAATTATTCACTCCGTCTTTCCATCTCATGATTGATGTGGGGGCCTGGGTCCCGGGGGCTCTGGATGTGCTGCCTCTTCGGCATTTTGTGGTTCGGCGCGGCTCTATTCATTTGTTAGCGTTTCGTAAATAGCGCCTATTGATCACCGGCGACCCCATACATCCCCGTCTGAAGTGGCTAAGTAGCAGCTATTGATCCTCGGGACGCTCAAGTGTGAAAGGCTATTTACTCTTGCGAATACTGCCATGTTAGTACAGACGCGGGGCGGGGAGGGAGGGAGGAGAGGGGGGGAGAAGTTTGTGTGTATTGGAAACAGTTGTTTGGTGTTGTCAAAATTTGTTGCTTCGTCAGTATAAGGAGAAAGGCTGTTGACTGCAGAAAGAAAAATATTTATAGCGGTTTCGCGGAACATATAAAGATCAACGTTGTATTTGTGGTGAAAAATATGATATCGTACACGACGTCAACTTTTGTTGTGGTTGTTTGTGGCGCTGTGGCCCGACGGCCGCCCGAGTGAGGGGGTTGTGAGGGGGCGCCACCCCCCTCCCCTGCCGCTCCTGCTCGGCACCTGCTGCCGGCCACGACGCGGCCGTGTGCAGCTGGACGTCCTTTTATTGTTTGGCGACTCGACCGCCGACTCTCAGCTGTTTCTTGGATGATCCAACGCGGCAGGTGTGGGGAGAGTGGTGGTGCTATAAAAGCCTACATATTTACTCGAGAACCGACACAACGTAAATGTTTAAACAAAATAGTTCATATATATATATATATATATATATATATATATATATATATATATATATATATATATATATATCTATATATATATATATATATATATATATATATATATAATTAAATGGAACTAGTTGAACTCAGACAAAATAATGTTTAAAATATAATTAATATTTTTAATTTAATTTATCGTTAATTTCTATATAAATTTTCGTATGTACCGGCAGCCGTGCACACAGTGAACTTCTGCAATGTTGAGTTTTCTTCATAGTGCACGAACCGCAAACAACAGTGATCACTTTCTCTCTGGGAAAATATTTACATGAATGTAAAATATTAAATTTGTAGAAAGATGGGGACGAACAATGTACTTATAAAAGGGTTAACTCAACAAAAAAATCGTAATTAGTTTTAAGTTAAGGTACAAAATCAGTCTACTTATTAGGATGCAGTACTAATTAAATTTAAAGTTTCATTGCTTCATTCATTATAGTATTTTCTTTAATTATTTTACACGTGGGAATGATTTTGTTTCCTCTCCGCTAACGGTTGGCTTTGTAGTGGTTCCCAGACACTCCTCATAGCGGGGTTCGTGGGTCCCGCAGCCCCTCACTCTCCACCGAATTTTTCCTGGTAGTAAAAAGCAATATCACACTCAGCTTACCAAAAGTAAAGCTATTTGCCACTGAACACTGCATGTCTAGCCTGTGTCATAACAAATTCTCTTCCAAATATACTCGTGGTTCCAGCATCTCTGTTCATCGGCAAAGCAAGTCCATTAGGAAACAATCAGTTGGCGGCGAGGTGCGGGGCTCCCGTTGGTGGCGAAGGTTGGTTTAGCGGCGGCGGGCTGCTGCTGCTGCGTCGCGTCCAGCACGGCGCGGTGTTCACGGCGGCGCGGCAAAGAAGCTTGTGTCAAAGGCAGCCTGTGGTCGGCACTGCTCGCCCGACAATTCCAATGATAAAAAGAACTTGGTTGACTTCTTTTTCGCCCCGGCCATCTACCTTGAACTTTAGGATTAATATAGAGACTGAAATATTACTAGCCAAGGAGGGGCAGACGGAGGCTGGTGGAGATGTATAAGAAATTGAGCTGGGGATAAATATTTAAAGGAAGAGGGGGAATGGAGAAGGCCGAGATGCTGGTGATATCTGAGTGGTGGTGGTGGTGGTGACGGTGGTGGTGGTGGCGGCGGCGAACAGTGGTCACAGTCCGGTATTGATAAACGCGCGTCGGATATCCTGCGTGTAATGCCTCATACCGGCCGGAGTGTGTGTTTAATGCCTGATTTACGGTGATAAGGTCATTGATTTATTGCGATTCTCCATAACTAAATGATTTGTGGAAGTGTTGCGGAACAGAGATACTACCTGTTAAAGGGGACGAGGGTTTTTGTGTCAATAATTTACATTAATGACGTGTTCCTGCACTAATTACCGCCGACTAATGCCATTATGACTGTATTTTCGCTCTTGGAGTTGTCCGCCGCACATAATGACGCAACTCGTGGAAAACTTTTTTTTTAATTACATCAATGGAGGCGCGTGAGGGATGGACGGGGGAGGGGGGGGTAGGGGGTAGGGGGTAGGGGGGGAGGCCGCTTGTACGCACGGAAACGCCGGAGTGAGAGGAAGAAAAAACAAACAAGCAAATTCAGATGGAGGAAAAAAAAAAGTAAACGAACCCATGAACATCTACGTGAATTATGATTATAGGGTAAATTATTGCCAGTACACACACATACACACACACACACACACACACACACACACACACACACACACACACACACACGCACACACCAGATCCCGTCGTAGAAAAGTCTGGGGAAAAAGAATGATGGAGAAACTTATTACTTGAGGTGGGAGGGATTTAGGGTGGAGGGGCCGGAGGAAAGGGAAGGGCTGAGGTGTTGTTGTCTCCGTTAATGATGAATGAGCGTCCAGGTGAGGGAGGGCTTACCTGTACCTCTCCGCCCCTCCCCCCTTCCCCCCCCTCACGGCATCTCCCGCAGGACAGGGGAGGTAATGGATGGCTTGACAGGTGACTTATATTTCTCCCTATGTCCTCAGCCAGACAATACCACCACCACCACCACCACCACCACCACCACCACCACCACCACCACCGCCACCTCCACCTCTACAATCACCATTACCATTATCATCACCACCACCATTTCCACAAAGCATCATCACCTTTCTGTGTATCATAATTATCATCACAACCATTATCATCATCATCATCATCAATAGTACCTCCATCAATAATAACAATGATACTATACACTAATAATGGTGATCACCTCCACCCTCACCACCATCATCACTTACAATAATGATAATGATAATAATAATAATAATAATAATAATAATAATAATAATAATAATAGTGTGTGTGTGTGTGTGTGTGTGTGTGTGTGTGTGTGTGTGTGTGTTCGCCGGTTAGGCTCAGAAGAGGTTGCTTGCTTCACATTCTTGGCGGCTCTACGGTGTGTCCCCGCCTCGCAGGAAGTGACTGGTGGGGGAGGCATGGCGGGGCGGGGGGAGGGGGGAGGCGGTGCGTGGGAGGCAGGCTGGATGGGGTGGTTCAGAATAAATGGCACGATAGATGGATTGATTAATGGCAGGATGGATGATGAATGATGCGACAGGTGTCACGGCCTCGTCCAATATCCGCGGCCAGTCTTCAGTCGCCCTCCCTGCTACGCTCCTCTTCCTCCTCCTACTTCTCCTCCTCCTCCTCCTCCTCCTCCTCCTCCTCCTCCTCCTCCTCCTCCTCTTCCTCCACCTCCTCCTTCGTGGAACATTCCCGTAAGAAAGAGGACCACCTTTTTGCATGCCCCGTTCATAGCGAGCCTTACGTGACGACTTGAGGGGTCGTGAAGGGTGTGTGAGGACGTGCATATACGTGCTTAGAATCATGGGTGCTGATGAACGAAGGGGCGTGAAGGGAGGGGGAGTGAACGGCCAGGAACTACAAGGGGAGACTAATGGACAACGGGGCTGGTGGTCGTCGGGAGAGAAGGCGCAGCAGCACGCGAGGGTGGCCTGGCGGGGCGGTGCAAACAGCAGCAGTGACGGGGACGATGCAAGGCAGGAAGCGTGGAGGAAGGAACCAAGGCGA
Source organism: Eriocheir sinensis (assembly GCF_024679095.1). NCBI lineage: Eukaryota > Metazoa > Arthropoda > Malacostraca > Decapoda > Varunidae > Eriocheir > Eriocheir sinensis. Next base: position 8,937,856 of record NC_066525.1, read on the forward strand.
GGCGGCGAGCGTGTGAGAGGGGCTGAACACCCTTCATTGTGTGTGTGTGTGTGTGTGTGTGTGTGTGTGTGTGTGTGTGTGTGTGTTTGAGTGTGTGCGTGTGCGTGTGTGTAGGTAGGTAGGCAGGTAATAGAAAAAGGTCATGGCAAAAAATGTAGCACGAAATGTGACATTCCTATCGTGGTAACCAAGTTACGCAGAGCTTTATCAATTCTGTCATATATATATATATATATATATATATATATATATATATATATATATATATATATATATATATATATATATATATATATATATATATATATATATATATATATATATATATATATATATATATATATATATATATATATATATATATATATAGAGATTTAACTGCATACATATATTTTTTAATGAATGTATACGGATTCATTTTTACTATTAGCAAACATGTCCTACCAATATAAGCCCGAGACGCCGCTGTCTTCTCTGTGGTCCTTTACGTTCCTTGTTTCGATGGGCGGCCACTCACCAGGCGCCGAGAGTCGTGGCCCGTCGACCCTCCGCAGGGGGCGGCGCAGGAGGCGGGGAGGCTCCCACTGGGCCCCCTCAGGTCGGGTGTGGTCGTCTTTGCACTCCTTAAGTATTTTACGGAAATTGCCACCTTCTCGGTGTCTCTCTACGGATCGCCGGGCGCGATAATGAGCGCGTCTGAAGAATTCGCGAGGCAAGCAAGGCATGACTTGGCTGGTGGTGGACCGAGAATTCTAGTTTGATTTTGACCGAGGCTGTTTAGACGGCGGGTAATTGAAAAGAGCGCCCTGGAAGTGTGGTGATGTACTGCACCATTATCATGGCACTGGATTGTCGGCTAATTGTAGCTTTGCCAGAACGTTGGGTGAGGTTGCGTGCGCGTGTGCATGGGTTGCGTGTGTGTTTGTGGTGTGTTCGGGATTAAAGTGGGTGGAAAATTATTTACTTTGTCTACAGAAAACAGAAACACGATTTTTCGTTGAGTGTGTAAGTTTTGTGAATGTTTTCCTTGATAGCTGTCTCATCTCAGATGACTTTTGTCAGTCTGGAGACACAGGGGAATCAGTGTGTGCAGCTACGTGACTAGACTTTGGTCATGGCAAGAGCGTTGAGGGTAGCTGAGGAAAAGTTTGGTTAAGAAGTGAAACGGAGATCAAGATGCTCTGGGCAGTTGCGGCGTGGGGGCGAGAGGGAGGCTGTGGCATAGGCCAAGTCGTGGCATGACAGCAGCCTTCAGACGCCTCGCTGAAGACGATGGCATCGGTAATGGCTGCTCGGTGATAAATGGTCGTCCATCTGATAAATGATCAGCGGTCTCGTGACGTGTTATTAACTACCGACACGCCACAAACAACCATCCGTCCGCCTGCTCCGACCACCGACACCGCCCTACACGTTACGGCGGCAGCGCACGGGCGGCCGACGCTCACCTGAGACGGGCTGCGTGAAGGCGCGGAGGCGGCGGCTGTAATTGGCGTCTGTGTGCAGGCGTGACTCCTCCCTGGTGGGGTTGACGGCTCGTGGCTGACGATGAGAGGAACCAAGTAAGTGATTTACATCACCATGGCTGCCCGTGACAGTCTGGCACACCCGGGACGGCGGCAGGACCCAAGGGGCGGAGTGACCTGGCAGACAGACCACCCAGCCGGGGGTGCTTCCGCCTTACTGTGTGTGTGTGTGTGTGTGTGTGTGTGTGTGTGTGTGTTTGACTATGAGGCATTGCTTTCAACACACACACATATATATATATATATATATATATATATAAATATATATATATATATATATATATATATATATATATATATATATATATATATATATATATATATATATATATATATATATATATATATATATATATATATATATATATATATATATATATATATATATATATATATATATATATATATTGCTGCAGTTCCATTCACAACACTGTCAGGTGCAGTGCCAAAACAAGAGGAGGAGGAGGAGGAGGAGGAGGAGGAGGAGGAGGAGGAGGATAATAAGGCGGAGGAGAAGGTGCAGGCGGTGTCACTGGGTGGCCGTGAAACACCTGAGCTGAACAAACACGATCACCCTGGAGCCGCCACAAGGTCAGGGCAGCGACACCCACGCTGGAATACATTAAAACTAAATATATTTTTCTTCCTATTGTTGCATAAATTGTAATGTGCAAAAAAGAAAATCTACTTTTATTTTATATAAAAATATGCAGTTTGTCTCTATGAAAACTTTAGTTAATAAGTGACGTGGTTCTTAGAAAGACGAGGAAGAATCGTTGGCCACTTATCTCGGTCCCGGGCGCCGCGAGGGCAGGTGTGGGCGTGAGCGCTCCTCGTCATTCTCTGGACGGGGAAAGTTCTCATGGCGGTTTATCGGCGACGTGGAGACGGGAATTATATAAATAAGGGTGTGTGTGAGGCGGGCAGGAGAGGTGCCCGTGGTTCCCAGTGCTGCTTGGGAACCCTTCCTGCTTGCTCACCTCACTACCGCCTGGAAAATGGCGCTCAAGAACCCCTCGAGTGGCCGTCATAGGACGCATTTCACCGCCGTCTCTCAAGAGTCCTCCAAGAACTGGCCCCTGAGTATGCCCCTCATCTCTTGTTATTTTCCCAGCGCGGCGACCCCTCGCCCTCCCACGCTGGAATAAAACACTAAACGCTCAAGTAAGTGCCACCCCTTAGAACACAAGGGTGGGCTCTAGAGCTGTGGGATAATTTCTTGCTGATGGAAGTATAAAGACCCCTCCCCTGTTTGTTGGGGCACCTTGAGGACTACAGCGGCCCCGGCGCCTTTGTGCGGCTCGGCCCGCTGAGAGGGCCGCTGGGGCTCCACTCTGGGAAGGCGAGCACTCACCCGAGATTTTCACCTTCCGCTCGACCACTTGTGCGGGTATTTTGGGTGGACGGGCTTTTGTCTCCGCCGCAGAAAATACACGCAGACGCTGCAGGAATGGCGGGTATGCGGCCCAGGTGGGCGCCTCGAGTGGCCCTTCATGGCCCGAGGGTCCTCCGCGCAGGGCTCACAGGTGCTCGGCGGCCTGTTAGCTGCCGATTACCTTCTCGTTATTCACTCATTGACACAGGAGCGCTTTTGTCATTATTATTATAATTATTATTATTATTATTATTATTATTATTATTATTATTATTATTATTATTATTAGTGTTATCATTAACATTAACCTTATCGTTTTTGTTTTAATAGTTTTGATTATTATTTTGTTATCATTATCATATATTATTTTTTTAATTATTAATGTGATTAGTATCATTATTATTATTATTATTATTATTATTATTATTATTATTATTATTATTATTATTATTATTATTATTATTATTATTATTATTATATATAATTAATATTATATCTGTTATTATTCAATGCTTTATTATAAACCTTCTCTTTTTCTTTTTCTTCTTCTTCTTCTTATCATTATTATTATTATTTTGATTCTTCTTATTATTGTTATTATTACTATTTTTTTGTTATTATTATTATCATCATTATTATGATTATTATGATTATTATTTATTATTATTATTATTATTATTATTATTATTATTATTATTATTATTATTATTATTATTATTATTATTATTATTATTATTATTATTATTATTAATATTATTATTATTATCATTATTATTATTATTATTATTATTATTATTATTATTATTATTATTATTGTTAATTTCATTATCATTATTATTATTGCTATTGTTATTCATTATTTTCATGGTCACTGTTGCGTGCGTCAGTATTATTGATATACTGTTCGTTTCATCATTGAGATTCACATTTCATCAGAATATTTTTTTGAATTCCAAGGTCGTGTAATTCTTCAGTTTTTTTTAATTTTTTATTCATGATTGCGAAATGCTTTTTAGCGTGTTAATCTTCTGGTGTTGGGCGCGGCTGAATGGCCTGGGTGGTCAGGGCGGCGTGGACGGGGCGGGTTTGAAGGATGAAGGTTTAGAGGAAGGCGAGGACAAAGACTACGAGCAGGAGGTGGGAGAAGGGCGCGAAGAGACTGGCTACAGAACCGCCCTCCCCCACGATGAGATAATAGCCCCGTCCAGCAGTCCCTCTAAGGCTGTTTGTACTAACCATTGTGGCTGTTTGAGAGCGACCATTATGCCGGTGAGTGAGCAGCCGCATGGGCGTTTAATAGGCCCCCAATAATGGACGAGAAGTGAGTGGCCCTCCCTCACACACCGCTCCTTGCAGGCTCCTGGAGAGACCCGCCCCTCACCATGGTCCTCTCACGATCCCTCTATGTCCCCACACTAACGTCCCCCTTGCCGGCCCCATCACGCCCGCCGAAGCCCACTCGCTATCCCCCATTTCACACACTCGACCCCCTCCGTTGCAAGCCTCCGCTCCTCGCGCTGTCGTGGTGGTGGCGGTGGTCGGCGTGACGGCAACACAAGCTGTCTGTTAGTTATACCATTATTATGTACAGTTTTAACAACATTACTTTGGCCTGACATGCCCACTGCTATAGCGCTCGTATATAAAATTACATGCGGACCGATGCTGCTGCGGGTGGAGGGAGCGAGGTGGTGCGGCTCAGGTGATGTGGTGCAGGCAGGTGATGTGACTCCCTCAGGTGATGTGATGTGCTTGAGGGGCAGTAGGGTGATGTGGTCACGGTGATGTGGTGCGCTCATGTTGTGATCTTTGGTTGGTGATGATGCAGAAAGTACTTTGTTTGCTTCGTTTGTTTGCTTGTTTGGTTGTTTGCTTGTTTGTTTGTTTGTTTGTTTCTTTGTGTGTGTGTGTGTGTGTGTGTGTGTGTGTGGGTAAGTGGATATCATATTTTTTTTATATATAACTGAGCAACTACATTTGACGCAAGAGTATCACTATTGAACACACGGAACCTTTTGTCATTACTGGTGCAGGCGAAGGCAGTGCAATGAAACTATCCGAAGAAATAATGCGCTGTGTTAAAATGAGTAATGGTGGAGGTTCGATATTCGCAACCCCGCGGTACTCGAATAGGGAGATTATTATTCCTCGTACGTGTCTCGGCAGCTTGACGAACAGGTTTCATTGAAATGTCATTGCGCCATTTGATCAATAAATCGTTAATTATTGCATCAACGTCAGTCCGGGTGGCAGTGAGCGACGCGGGTGACATAATCATCAAGGCGCAGTAGCTGGGTGGGACGACACGGCGGGGCAGCGGCGGGGGCGGGTAGGTGTTGGGGGCGGAGGGAGCGTGTCAGCGGCAACAGTAGAGGTGAGAGTGACACTGCTGGGGCCATGCCAGCGGTCCGGGGGTGCCAGGGGGCAGAGAAGACCCAGCTGTTGGTCGTGTTCACATTGCCATCATATTGTTCTTTTGGCGCCGCAAACATTCGCACTTGACGAATAAGACCGAACTCTAAGGCGTGAAGAGGCACCGAGGGGCCTGCCAGGGGTTCTCCTCGCACCACACACATGCAGCGGTGCTCGCCAGCGAGCAGCTCGGCGCGCAAGTGTCATCATTTGAGTCTAATTAATCAATTTAGCAGACAGGTGCGAGCATGACGGATCTCACTCTGACAGGATTTAACGCAACAGATTTCTACATAATGAAGGACTGGTGTTGGTACTTGATCATCCTCGGGAACATCGGTGACTGGTCGGGGTGAGAGTACCTGCGTGACGGTAACTTTACGATATGCCAGAAAACCCATTAAGGCGGAGCAGGTGTTTTGGGAAGGCCATGTGTGCAGCAAGTCAGGGACACGTGTGGCTGCACCCGCCAGGCCGGCCACCAGCACCCTCGGAGGCCTTGCAGATGAACACTGAAAACACCAAACACACTGCACTCTCAAAACTTAACAAACCGATTATTTTTATTCAATGGAACTGATTAACCCTCACGTTTGCCTTCATTGTCCTGTGAAGATATAAAAGTACATGCGCTTGTGTCTGGTAACGACTGGCCACTTGTGTCCGTGAGTTCCTTTTCTGGGGTGAATGGACTATCACATTTACACGCTGGCTTTGGTGCGCCGCTGTGTACATGTCAGTCAGTCTCTAGCAAACCTGCATATATGATACAACGTGCAGCTTTACTATTTGAATTCATGTACACTGTTTTCGGATAGCTGGGAGAACCCTTCCGCAGCATCATGTAGCAGGCTGTTGAGCTAAAAGCCGTGTGTCTCCTGTTGTGGACACCCTTACCGCTGTGTTTGAGATGTGGGCGTGGCGGCTTCTCGGGGGACGGAGGGAGGAGGAAGGGTCACTGTGGCTCGGCAAGGGCTCATCACCGTGGGAGGGAGGGAGGGAAGGAGATGCGCATAATGACCACCTCACCGCCACCCGTGACATTCAAAACTTACTCCGCCAGCACACAAACACGCCAAGCAAGTGCACCAACAAGCGAAACACTCGGGTAATCAGGTTCCTGGCGAGACGTCTCGTTCGCGACCCGCTGCTGCAGAGAACACCTTTAATGAGGATCGAGTATGACCTTTCATGTTAGTCTTCGGCGCACCGGCAGGTTAAGACTTGAATTTCCTGTCGAGGGCGAGAACTGGTGAGCTCGAGGAGGGTCCATCGGCAGTAGGCCTAACCTCACCGGAGCTCAGGGATGCTGCCTCGTATTGTTCACCCTCGCGCTGAACATTACCATAAAGGCTGAGCGTCCCCCGAGCCTCGCCCCGGTGGAGGCTTAATGAGGCCTCCTGCATCGCCGCTGCCCTTTGAACTAGTGTCCCCGCCTTGAAAGATGTGGGCGTGGGCGTGGCATCAATGGTGTCATCTGGTCACGGCGGGTCAAAACGAGTGGCGACGGGCGGCCTTTTGATAGTGTGGGCGTGATTGGGCCTCTGAGGACCCCTGGTGCTGCGTCCGGGTAGGAGGAGAAGGTGGTGGTGGTGGTAGTGGAGGAAGAGGAGGAGGAAAATATTCGTGTCCTGGGTTTAACACCTTCCCAGCTCACCTCCCTTTTTGCGGCGTGTCTCCCTTCCCTGCTACTCCTCCCCATTCTGCCGCCCTCCCCCCCCCCTCCCATTACACCTTTCCCTGCCTCTTCACACATTCTTGGCCTCTATTCCCCACCTTCCTCACCCTGTCACACCTCTCTTATCCCCCTTACGGCATTCCCTTTCCCTTCCCCAACACTTTCCCATTCTCACTTTCCACGCCTCCTTTCCCTTTCCATGTCACTGCCGCGTCATATCACTTTTCTGTCGCAGCCCATCTTAGCTTCTTACTCTTCCACACTGAATCTTACTCATCTTCACCTCCTCTCAGTGTCACCCCACGGCTAACCCTCCCGGTCACACGTTCCCGCCACACCTTCCTGCCTTGACATTAGAGGATGAGTGTCATTGATTAAATATAACCAAGTTTCTCGGTGTCGAAGAGCAGATCTGTTTGTCGTTATGTAACATGCAATCGAGGTTCTTATGAATTACTGCGTCGCTGCATCCAGTCGTGTGCGGCTGCATGTTTGAAGTTTTTGTCTCCTTTTATATTTAATACTAACTCAAAAAACTTCCCTGTGAAGAACTTTACACATGTGTCTTACATTCCCTTTGCTCTCTCTTTTTTTCAGGTAAGTAAGGCGAGGTGTGAGTGTTGGCAGAGAGGGTGGCGTGGCGGAGGGTGGCGGAGGCGGCAGAGGAGGCGGCGGTGGTGGTGGTGGACGGCCATCCATCAGTCAGCAGGGCGGGCGAGGCACCTCTGCTCCCTCCTCTCCCAGGCGAGGCCGCCGCCAGGGGGTGATGACGGCTGGGGGACACTGACGGAAACGTGAGTTGATGAAACACCTCACAGCTGTTCCTCGTTCTCTGTTGGCCTGCGCCACGCTGCTCCAAGTATATTTTGTCCTCTTATGTAAGGTGTCACTCATTTCCCGGAATAAGAGACAAAACTGTACGTCTGTTTGTTTGTGTTTTTGTGTATTTGTGTGTTCTGTGTGTTTGTGTTTGTGTGTGTTTGTTTGTGTTTGTGTTTGTATATGTGTGTAATTCACACGGCCTGATCACGAGTTGGACTCGCTTTCGCGAGAGCAAGTGCTCATTATCGTCGATCTCTGGGTACTGCCAGGACCTTACACACCACACACCCCATGTGTGTGTGTGTGTGTGTGTGTGTGTGTGTGTGTGTGTGTGTGTAGGACGAGGTGTTATATTTATATACACCAGAATGGAGTAGGTGTTATTTTAAGCTTTCATTGGAGCGTCAGCTGGGCCTCACCTTCTTGCACTGTCCTCCGCCTTTTCCCACAAGACCTTAGTGTGCTGCACCGCGCCCGCCTCCTGACGCAGGCCTACACCTCCCGGTGCGGCCCTACGCGGGAGACGCCACCGGCCCAGCAGGTGTTTGCTCCCTGTCCATTAGTCAAGGTGTGCACGACATTGCCAAACAATGACCGCCATATATGATGAGGCACTGGAAGACGCGACATGAAAACGCTCGCTATAAGAACGAAGCATTATGAGAGAGCGTCCACAGTGCTCATTATGCTAATGATGGTGCAACTCGCGGCCAGCTCCGTTGCAAAGGTTAAATCCTCACTTTTTCTTTACCTACCGAGTTACTTAGTGTATTGCCCGAAGCTCCGGGAATCTGTCTCAATTAAGTTTTACGGGTATGGCGGAAGTGTGTTTGATTGTTATTGTCAGACACGCCAGGCCAGGAGCTGGCCAAGACGTGCCCGCCACTCCTGCCGCAGCGGCGGGAGTGGCGGAACACACAGACTAGGGAACTAACTGTTTAGAGGGAAGAAGTGAATGTGCATGCTGTTATGTATGTATGCATATTGAGAATGAACAAGTTTTTGGCAGAAGCAAAGAATAGCTAGCTTTCTTAATTACGGATATTGTACAGGTTTTTGGTTAGTGTTCTCTGAAAAAAAAGGTAGAGGTGAAAAAAAAACTGAAAGGATGTTTGCTTCTGGGCACACTAGAAAGATACAATAAAAGGACACACACACACACACACACACACACACACACACACACACACACACACACACACACACACACACACACACACACACACAATGTTTATTATCCTCATCGTTTACATCACTCTTTTAACTGCCCTTCTTCCCTGACAGCCCCACGCATAGCCCCTCTAACACCCTCCTTTTCCCCCACACACCTACTCCTTCTGCCGTCCCTCCACCCCCCAACACCCCAACTCGACACCACGACCACGCCACCTATCACGGTTTCCTTCTATTCCCTCTAACACCCTCCATCCTCCATTCTCTCTCTCTCTCTCTCTCTCTCTCTCTCTCTCTCTCTCTCTCTCTCTCTCTCTCTCTCTCTCTCTCTCTCTCTCTCTCTCTCTCTCTCTCTCTCTCTCTCTCTTCCCCCCCCCCTGATGAACACACTGTTGGTCTAAAAGCTTCGATCTCGGCATCAGGGTGAGTGGAGCGAGGCAGGCCATTTGCACTTTCTCAGACCGACACTTTCTGTCACACTTACGACTTAGCGAGCGATTAAGCGCATAGGGCGGGAGTGTATTGTGTCGCTGGTCTGTGATTGGCCGGTGATGAGCGATCATTTACCTCTCGTCGACGGCATCCGCAGCACGAGCCGCAGATCGACCGGAATAACTCTCTGCTTGTAGACGCGTTTTTTCCTTTCCTTTTCTTCTATTTACGAGTAATTGAGGCTTGGTAGAGAGGCCCTGAGGTATAGTGAGGTTGTGGTTGGTAAAGGAAAAGTTACTTTTTGTTTTTGTTTTAGTTTTGATGTCATTTGTTTGTTGGTGCGTGGAAGAAAACCGGTTTATATATTTTTTTTCATGACGGACTTTGACCAGCGAGGAACAAAGGACAGTAGGAGGAATATAACTACTCTTCTTGAGGGTTGTGCCGGCTGAGAACGAAGTTAACTCGAAACAGCAATTTAGGCCATCTTAGGGGGCTCTAATTAGGGTTTCTGGAGAACAAATGATAGAACAGGCTACGTATACTAGTCCAAAATCTCGGCTTCATGTTTTTTTTTAGGTCGAGTTCGAAAGACACTAAGAACAGAGCATCGTAGTCCCCCTCCGTGGCCTTGGGTTAAAGTTCCTTGAAAAAAAAAGTAAAAGAATTACCTAATTAGAAAACAGAATCTCGGCTTCATGGTTTTCCAGGCTGAGGACGAGACGAAGTAGAAAACGCAATGTAGGTCATCTTCAGGATCTTGAATTATGTTTACTGAGGTCGAAAAGAAGAGTAAGTAATTGAACATGCTGGGTAAGTTATGAAATATGGTTTTGAGGGTTTAGCAGGCCGAGGACGATGGAAAATAAAATAACAATACTTAATAAAGCAATGATAGTTAGCCCGCCTTCAGGATCTTGAGTTTTAAGGGTGAGGTGGGTGGAGGGGGAGAAGGGAGGACACATTCATTATTACTTTCATCACGTGTGGACCTCATTTTCTCTCTCTCTCTCTCTCTCTCTCTCTCTCTCTCTCTCTCTCTCTCTCTCTCTCTCTCTCTCTCTCTCTCTCTCTCTCTCTCTCTCTCTCTCTCTCTTTCTTTCTCTCTCTATCTCTCATTATCTATCTATATATCTATCTATCTATTTACCTATCTCTCTATCTATCTCGTTCACCTGCAGGAGCGAGGTTCAATGTGTACAACTTCCCTTTTTTTTTGCTTTGAATTTTTCCTCCTTTCACTTCGTTTTTTTAGTCTCTGTCCCGGCAGCGGAAGGATGAAAGGGTGAGCGAGGACGCGTGTGCTGTAGAGCCGAGTGAGAGCAGCTTCTCCATTCCAGTCGAGTGTTTGTTTAGACGCCTGTTCTTGCCTACTCCTCCTCCACCTCCTCCTCCTCCTTCACCTCCTCCTCCTCCTCCTTCACCAGCTAGCTTCATCGGTCCGTCCTTCTCTTTCACTTGCCCTTCAGTCACTCACTCACTCACTGACTCACTCCTCTCTTAATTCTTTCTTTTTATCCTTTCTGTCATTTTTTTTCTCTCTTTCTTTCGCTGCTTTTGAACTTCCAGTGTTATGAATCTCTCTTGTTAGCACTCCTCTACCTCCCCCCCCCCCCGTCTCTCTCTCTCTCTCTCTCTCTCTCTCTCTCTCTCTCTCTCTCTCTCTCTCTCTCTCTGGTAATTCTTCTTCCTCAATCTTTTTTTCGTTGACTCAGTCCCTCCACTTCCTCCCCTTCCTTCCCTCTCTCCCCTTCCTCCCCTTCCTCTCTCCCTCTCACCCCGCATGTCCTAGTTTTCTCTCTCCCCACTCCCTCTCTCGTTCCTCTCACCTTTGCAGACTCTTCCCTTCCTTCCCCTCTCCCTTTTCTCCCTTCCTCTCACTCCTCTCCCTTCGGTCCGCTCAACTCTTCATCCTCCCACGCCTATGCATTTTTCATCTCGTTTTTGCCTTTTTTTACACACACACACACACACACACACACACACACACACACACACACACACACACACACACACACACACACACACACACACACACACACACACACACACACACACACACACCTCCCTTTGCGAGTAATGATTAGCCTGAACGGTACATGAGGTTAGTCAGCGGGAAACCGTGTGTGTGTGTGTGTGTGTGTGTGTCAAGTAGGTAATCAATGAAAGATGATTGACACACACACACACACACACACACACACACACACACACACACACACACATACTCACAAAAAAATATATAAGTATTCATCAGTGAATTTATCAAACCATCATGAGTATGATTTATATATTTATTATTATTTATGTATTTACGAATGCGTTCATCGATTTGATCACTCGAACACACACACACACACACACACACACACACACACACACACACACACGGCATCTAAAGACGTTCCCTGCTGAGGATGTGTGGAAGGGAGTTAATGGTTGGGGGGAGGCATGGAAGGCGAGGCAATACTAGCAAATTAAGCAGGTGAAGGTGACGGGGGACTGAAAAGGGGCAAAAGGCGCCGGGTGGTGATGGGGGCGGAGGTTGGAAAGGAAGAGTGGTGGCGGAAGAAGAAATGGGGGGCAGGGGTTGTAGGTGTGGAAGGGAAGACTTTGGTGGAGTGAGAGTAGTGAGTGGGTGACTAAAATTCTTGAAAGAGGAAAGTAAAGAGGGGAGAATGGTGAAGAGAGTGAGAGCGGCGGCGAGAGTGAGTAGCGAGGGGCCGGGTGTTGGAGGTAGTGTGAGCGGCGGGGAGAAAGAGAGCGAGGGGGTGAGAGTAGTGAGTAAGCGAGTGAGAGCAGCAAAGAGAGGGAGGAGTACTGAGGCAAAGAGAGTTGTGGAGTGAGTGAGGCGCGGCTAGAGTAGTGAGGGGGAGAGTAGCGGCGGCGGGAGAGGCGGCGGGGGGCGCGTGGCCGAGTGTCCCCTGAAGCAACCGAGGCGGCGGCGGCCACCCAGGCCTGAGTGGCACCGCGGCGCCTCCAAGCGGCGAGCCCTTGAACTACTCAGTGTCTCGCAGCGCGCAGTATTGACAAGAAGTGTTCGTCTGTTTGTCTGTCAGGGGAGACTTGAGCGACCTGATTTATTACGTCATAATCTAGAGCTTGCGTCTGTTTTTGAAGAGAAACTCTGTCCCAGAGGGCGTATCCCCACCGTTATTGCCTTCAGTTCTTCCGGCCGGGGAACATAAGAGCCAAAATGGGTCTGGTAGTGTCAACTACGGCAGGATCCTACTTGGTGTCTAGCACCCGGCCAGTCGGGCAATTATGAGCCCTTCCTCAGGAAGACCGAGAGGCGACAATTGCCGTGCGGGAGTCCGGCGGGGCCCGATAGTGGCAATAAATGCAAGCCGGGTAAATGGGCCGGGTCGCCGTGATCTGTGGATGGTTCATACAACTTGCCTTAGGCCTAATGACTCCAGACAAACCCCGGGCCTTCAGCCGCGCCACACCCCGCCCATAAAGATACGCTGGTGTTTACTCGACGCCCACCTGCCACCCATAAAACCCCTGGCCCCCAGACGCCCACGCCCGCACCTTCATCACTCCGTCCCCCTTTCTCACCATCTCCCTCCGCTCCCTCCGCGGCGAGCGATGGCCGGCCTTCTTTCCTCCCCTCTCATCGGCGCCTTCATAACCATTATTGTTTTATTTATGATACAAATGCGTCACCGCTTTTTCTTTGTTGGGAGGGACAGATATTTCACTCCAAACGTCGGACTATTTCCCGCAAGTATCTCTCTGTCATCGGCGGACACACGTCTGACCCAGTTAATCAAAGGCGTCAGTAAAAAGTCAGACTGGAAGTGGAAAAATAGACGGGGTGGTTGGCGGGTCGTGATTGGAGGCGTCCAGCGGCGAGGCAGCCGTAACAAGGGCGAGGCTTGCTGCCCAATAATGCATCAGCGGCATCGGGCAGCGTGACGGCCGCTCCTCGCTGACACCAGACTGCTCGCCGGTTAATGATTTCCTCGCACGGATTAGAGCCAGGAGCCACTCGCCAGTCATCGCGGCCGCCTTAGAAATATGATCCCTTGAAAAACTAATGCCTGGCCGTCACCCCGCCGGCAGGTGAGGGCCAATCAGGTCCGGGGTGACGTGCGGCGGCGGCGGCCCCGCGTCACGCCGCGCCCCTCCCTCCTCCTCCCACGCTACAATTCAATCAACGCGTCAAATTAGTCTAGATTTTGTCCTGGGCTGCTAATTCGCTAATGGTTAAAATGTTATTATGAGACATTTTCCGGCACTCGGTTTACCGTGTTTCAAACTAATTTCATCGCAAGTTAACGCGGGTCCTGCCTCGTGTACAGGCTCGCCGCGCTAATGTGAGAGGCGTGTGTTGGACGTCTTCATTGAATTAAAAACCACCGCGAGTTTTATTGACGGATGAATGACAGGTTTGTGACCGCGTTCCGCTGCCATGGAAGCGCCGCCAGCCACGCCACACTCACTGCCAGCACCACCGGCACGAACACCACAACCACCACCACCACCACTACCACCACATGATCTACAGCGTTGGCCCTGCAGCACACCAACCCCACCCTCACGTCCATCACTACTAACACCATCACAAACCCTCCCCACCATCTCGGCCCTACACCACACCACCACCACCACCACACCACCACTACAACCGCTACCCCCCTCCACCACACCACCCCCTGCAGCACACCAACACCTCGATTCGTGGGGATGAACGCAACACCTTTAAGGACACAACAAGACGGTCTCGCCAGATTGATCTCACTTCAAACCTGTGCCGGACTAAGTCATTCCCTCCACCTTTAATGCCCTTCCTCGAGGCACGTGGCGTTCCGTGGTGGCTCGGCGCGGCGCCCCCTCCTCCCCTCATTACCGAGGTGTTAATGTCCCCAGGCCTTCGTGTCCCTTTCGATGTCCCCGCCAGAAGCCATTAGTCAAGCCATTACGTCCATGCCTTCCTCCCTTTATCCCTGGCCCGGAGAAGCACAGCGCTCTTCCCCTTCCACTTCCTCGCCTGTTTTATTTCCTCACTGTCCCACCTCCTCCGTCTCGCCTGTCTCATACGTATACCAACCCCTGTCCTTTTTCCTCCTTCCTCCCTCTGAACCCGCCGCTTCCTTTCCTCTCCCTCCACGCCTCCGCCCCTCCTTCCTCCCCTCCCTCCTCTCCCCTTCCCCCCCTGCAATGTAATCGGACTCAAAGTGAACTCTTGCGCAGTCTGCCCTCGTGAAGTGCTGGTAAATTATAATGCCATTTGTATTATTTATGTCAGTCGGGACGGGACGGAAAAGTGCAGCTCCGGGGATAAAGTAATGACAGTATGCAGGCGGAGTGTGGCTGTTACGGAGGGATTTTGAACGAGGGAGGGAGGGGGGGAGGGGGGAGGGGGCGGAGAAAGGGGGAGGGAAAGGAGGATGAAGGAAAAAGGGGGGAAGGGTGGGGAGGAAGTAGGATGAAGGGAGGAACTGGTGCTGGCTTCGGAATGGATGGGTTGAGGATGGATTTTGCAGCAGTAGTAGTAGTAGTAGTAGTAGTAGTGGTAGTAGGAGAGAGAGAGAGAGAGAGAGAGAGAGAGAGAGATCCGCCCAAAACAGACACTGACAAACAGACAGACAAATATAAATAGACAAACAGACGGACAAGCAGGCAGCCACGGAAAGACAGGCAGGGGGAGGCGAGGGGGGAGGGAGGAGGAGGGTTGGAGGAAGGGAAAGAGACAGCAAGATGGACAAGGAGATAACCAACAACAGCAACAACACAACAAACAAAGCACAAACACACGAAAAGGCTGAAAAAGAAGAGAGGGGAAGACACAGACTTAATAGTGAGCTGGGAGGCGGGCGGCGGGAGAGAGGCGGTCTCAGAGGAAACAAGGAGAAAGAGGAGGAGGAGGAGGAGGAGGAGGAGGTGCTGTAGGCCTTTTTCTCTACTTACTTCGCCTTTTCCCTTTCCTTCGCCATATATGCTTTTCTTTATTTTTTTTTAACCAACTAAATGATTAAGCAGCAACGAGAATCATAGAGAAAAATAGGGCTTTCTGTGTGTGTGTGTGTGTGTGTGTGTGTGTGTGTGTGTGTGTGTGTGTGTGTGTGTGTGTGTGTGCGTGCATCAGCCCTCTTTCCCTCTCCCATCTGTATCCCGAGTCTTTCCCTCAAAGACTCACAATGTTCTCCTTCCCTGCTTTTGCATACTCTCTTCCTCCTTCTTCTCTTCCTCCTCCTCCTCCTCTTCTTCTCTTTCTTCTTCCCCCTTTTTCTTTTGCTTCATCTTAGCCACCCAGGTTATTCTACTTACCTTATTTGACCACTTAGGTTAAGATTTCGTTCCTCCTTCCTCCTCCTCCTCCTTCTTCTCCTCCTCCTCGTTGCTTCCTTCCTTCTCCTTCTCCTACTTCTCCTTCGCCCTTGCTTCATTATTTATGCCTAATTCTGGCTATTCTGCTCCCT
>NC_066525.1:8958701-9081201 GCF_024679095.1 Eriocheir sinensis
CTAAACCATCCCTCCCCGCTGCTCTTGATAACTCCAGGGGCGCCGCACGCAACACTCCGCTCCTCCTCCCGCGGCTGTGATGACTGATGGGTGAGGCGCCTTAATTCGGGATGACCAAGTCGTGCTGAGTATAAGTTGGGAATTATGGGAATTATTGTCTCTTAATTATAATCTTGCGAGTTATCGTGTGAGGAGCCGCCCCGCGACGCACGTGACGGCCGCCCGGCTTTGAGGCCACGACACGTCTTTTATCGCTTCCCAGAACGTCTTGAGGCTCCCCCACAGGACATTGCCGGGCCTTGGATACACTGCTCGGGGCTTCTGGCGGTGGCCTTCCATGTCCCTCCTTTCCACACTTATTTCTTCACCTCCCCTTCCACTTCCCTCCCCTCCACACTCATTTCTTCGCCTCCCCCTCACCCCTCCGCCCCTTAGCGTCCCCCGGGGCTTTCCAAGGACGCCCTCGGTCGCCTCATAATAGGTGATTGATGAGTGTCATTCAGGAAATAGTTTGACTCGGCCGTAACATCCAGTTGGCGGGTCCTTGAGCGGGTTAATCTCATTTTTCGAGGGACGATATTTATCCCGGTGGAGGGGCGGCTGCGGGGCGTGGCCGGGGGGGACGCTGGATTGCTTTATGAGGACGTGGATTTGTTGGAAAAGCGAGGATTGGCTGGGTAAGGTCCAAGTCGAGGTAAGGAATGTGTGTGTCTCGGAGGACATGGTAATGAAAATAAGGCAATAAAGGCGTGGCGACTCGTAAATAAGAGGAAAAAGGTGGGGAGGCTGTCGGCGGAGGCGGAGGCGGAGGAGGAGGTGGAGGCGGCAGCAGAGACGGAGGCGCTGCGTCGGAGGATTTAAGACGCCCATGGAGGCAATCTAATGACTACTTCGGGTGTGGCTAATACTGCCTCGACGAATGAAGACCTCAGGAGCCTGCAGCACTTGATTTATGTGGCAAAAAAGCGACAGAAATAACCATCCTCATTGAGACCTTCCTCCCATAATTGTGCTGACAAATTGGCGCCCCTGTTGGTTAGAGTTATGACACTGTGTTTTGCTAAGGCCCCCTCGCTCACACACACACACACACACACACACACACACACACACACACACACACACACACACACACACACACACGATTATACTTATCGAGAGAGATGAGAAACGCTTATCGCACGTATCAATACTTTGAGCGATAAATCTCGGAAATATTACGGCCGCGTGGGAGCCCTGCGCCGCGGCCCGGGGGAGGCTGAGGGGGTGAGGGCAGGGGAGGAACACAGGGAGGACCCCGTGGAAGCCAGCGCGACGACGATGTATGGACGAGGAGACAGTTTCCCCGGAGGGCGAGACGTGCGGCCTCCACCCGTCATTGTCGTTTATTGCGTCCCCAAATAATAAATGTGTCTGTCCATGACACTGGAATGGCCTGGGGTCACATTATCCGGCCCCTCGACACTGACCTGACCTCCATTTCCCGCGTTATTTATTACAGCAAAACCCAGGTCATCATGTCGTAGGATCGAAGTCATAAGTCTCGCCGGGAGGTCAAACAAAGGCGGCTCCCCTGCCTCCCAGATCCCAGATAAGAGACGGATCTGGATCATGTTGGATCAGGCGCGTCGAGCAAGTGTCCAGAGCCCGAGGCCTCACGCGGGGCTGCCGCCAGCTGCTGGGAGGCGAAATATTGCTAACACTGTAAGAGCTAAAGTTACTCTCTAGATCTCCACAAAACTCCAACATGACACTGGAGTGAAGGTGAGGCGGGGTGACGGGCGGGCAGCTCTGCCTTCCTTCTGGGGCTGATGATATTCTTTTTCTGTCTTGAGGTCGTGAGACGTGATGTTCAGAGCCTCGCAGGGACAAGTTCATCAGGACAAGCAAATTTAAGGGACACCCGATAAGCAGGCAGCGAGGCCACACACCTGCCGGGCTCACCTGCGAACACCCGCCGCCGGTCCCGCTGAGTTGCCGCGGCACCGAGGCGCTGTGACTCTCGCCGATTTATTGTCGAACTCCGGCAAATGCTTGAAAGTTGTCCAAGTTGGGTTCATTGGCGACTCGTTAGTTTTCATAACGTGATCTGGCGGCGCTGCACCACTGCACCAACTTCAGGTCGAGGCCGCGCTCAGTGATTCTTTGGTAAATCTTCCTAAGTGATTTTTGTAAACTTGTGCAGGCCAGAAACAATTGGATAACTGTAAATATTCACGGTGGTTCCCTCGTAACTTAAAAGCTGTTAATGACCGACAGGAGTTCACAAAACCTGAAATTCCCACCAAGGACATGTTCCCTCAGGCGCTCACACAAAAAAAGGTGCCGCCGTCTGAGTGCACTGGGTCGAGCGGCGGTAAGCAGGGGGCGGTTGGCAGGGGTGAGGGTGGGGGGGGGGGGGTGGAGATTGTAACTCACCCAAGGATGGTGAGACCCAACCAACGGGTTCGAGGCAGGTGTTGGAGGTGTGAGTGAAGGGCTCGCTCACACCTCCTCCTCCTCCTCTTCCTCCTTTCCTCTTTATTTCCCCACAACTCTAGCATCTCTCTCCCACCCTACCTTCACCTCCCACCTTCGCACACTCCATCCTTCCGCAGCCCCTCCCCTCCTTTACGCCCCCTCTCTTCTATCTCTCACTAGCGCCCTTCCCCCTCCTCGGCCCCTCATTACCTCCTTCCCCCACAAACTCTATCTACTGCCACCTTCACTACCTCGCCCCTCCCCCCCCCGCCCCCCGACCCACGTAACCTTAAGGAACTGACCAGCAGAAGAGGCCGGCCAGAAGAGTGTTTCATAAACTCCACCCAGAATGATTTTGGTTTTAAGTTTCATGGAAATCGGTCAGCTGAGAGGGTCATTTTCGGGAGGGAGATAACGAACCGGCGCGTGTGGAGGAGAATGAGGAGGTGGAGGAGGAGGAAGAGGGGTTGGAGGAGGAGGAGGAGGAGGAGGAGGGTTAGGAATGGAAGGGGAGGAGGGAGTGTGGGTGTTCATTTCTTTCTTCTTCTCTTCCCCGTTCAGTTCGTCTGTGAATGTTCTTGCTTTATGGAATGGCTCGCAGAAGAGGGTAATTTTGAAAGTGTAAGATTAAGAGCACACGAGTTTTTTTTTCTTTTTTTTCTTTTCATCCTTTCTCTCTCTCTCTTTCTCCTTCACTCTCTTTTTTTTTTTTACCTCCCTTCCCGAGAATGTTCAGTTTTTATGGAATGGGTCAGAGGCGTGAGTGGGGGTAATTTTCAAACTGTAGTATTAAGAGTAAGTTGGAAGGATTCTTTATTTTTTTTTCTCTCTCTCTTTTTAACCCATACAGTTTCTCATTGTCCTACTGCCTTACTATTTTTTTTCCTGTCATTTTCTTTTTGCATGTATTTTTTTTTTAGCTTTCTCATTGTCTTATCTTTTATCATCGTCTATTTTTTTTTGGTATAGCAGACTATCTATTGCTGTTTTTATCTATATATTATCTCTCTACTCTCTCTCTCTCTCTCTCTCTCTCTCTCTCTCTCTCTCTCTCTCTCTCTCTCTCTCTCTCTCTCTCTCTCTCTCTATATCTATCTCTCTATCTCTCTCTATCTATCTATCTCTCTCTCTCTCTCTCTCTCTCTCTCTCTCTCTCTCTCTCTCTCTCTCTCTCTCTCTCTCTCTCTCTCTCTCTCTCTCTCTCTCTCTCTCTCTCTCTCTCTCTCTCTCTCTCTCTCTCTCTCTCTCTCTCTCTCTCTCTCTCTCTCTCTCTCTCTCTCTCTCTCTCTCTCTCTCTCTCTCTCTCTCTCTCTCTCTCTCCTCTCTCTCTCTCTCTCTCTCTCTCTCTCTCTCTCTCTCTCTCTCTCTCTCTCTCTCTCTCTCTCTCTCTCTCTCTCTCTCTCTCTCTCTCTCTCTCTCTCTCTCTCTCTCTCTCTCTCTCTCTCTCTCTCTCTCTCTCTCTCTCTCTCTCTCTCTCTCTCTCTCTCTCTCTCTCTCTCTCTCTCTCTCTCTCTCTCTCTCTCTCTCTCTCTCTCTCTCTCTCTCTCTCTCTCCCTCTCTAGCTCTCTCTCTCTCTCTCTCTCTCTCTCTCTCTCTCTCTCTCTCTCTCTCTCTCTCTCTCTCTCTCTCTCTCTCTCTCTCTCTCTCTCTCTCTCTCTCTCTCTCTCTCTCTCTCTCTTCTCCGTGTGCTGGCCGTGAATGTTGAGTTTTATGGAACGGGCCGGGAGAGAGAGCAATTCTGGAAGTGTAAGATAAAGGGCGGGAGTGAGCAGTGCAAGGAACACCCCGAACGAGGCCATTCAGGGAGAGTAGTTAGCCACCTGCCTCGTGCCCGCCCAACTTGAGCTTGCCTCCTTACCGCCTCCTCCTTCTCCTTCCCCTCCTGGTGCTGTTTCTATTCCTCTTACTTCATTCCTTCTGCTTCGTCTTATTGCTTCTCCTCTTCTTACGTGTTCCGCTTCTCCTTCTGCTGTTTTGTGGCTCCTTTCTCTTCCTGTCTGCTTCCTTACCTGTTCTTTCTTTTCCTCCTTCTCTTGCTTCTTGTCTCCCTACTTCATAACTTCTTTCCTCCTCCTTTTCTTCCTCTTCCTCCTCCTCTCTTCTGCTGTTTTTTTCTTCTTTTCTAAGTATGTCCTCCTTCTCTTACTCCTCCCCCTCCTCCTCCTGCTCCTCTTTCCTCCTTCCTCCTCTGCTTCTTCATTCTCTCATTGTGTCCTCCTCCTCCTCCTCCTCCTTCCTCATGCAGTTCTTTCTTCCCATTTTCTTTTGACTCCTGGTTTTCTGTTTCTTTCTTCCATCTCATACTCGTCTTCTTCGCCACTGTCATCTTTTTTTTCCTCTTCCCTTGTTCTTCTTTTCTTCTCCCATCTCCTCTTCCATCCTTCGTCCCTTCCTTTCTTTCTCCGGCCACACCCTTGCGCGTTTTTGTGTAATATTCTCGTTTTTTTTCTTTCTCATTTTAATCCTTCCACCTAACCCTTTACACACACTCTCTCTCTCTCTCTCTCTCTCTCTCTCTCTCTCTCTCTCTCTCTCTCTCTCTCTCTCTCTCTCTCTCTCTCTCTCTCTCTCTCTCTCTCTCTCTCTCTCTCTCGTCCTTTTTTTTTTGCCGTTATATGAAGTTGGTTTTAGCTTTTTTTTCGTTTTTTTTCTTTGTTTCTTCACCCCTGACACCATTCTTCTTCTTCTTCTTCTTCTTCTTCTTCTTCTTCTTCTTCTTCTTCTGCTTCTACTCCAATATGATGCGAGAGAGAGAAAAAAAAAAAAAAGAGAATTGTGCATATTACATTGAGGTGAAAGACTGCTTGTGTGTGTTTGTGTGTGTGTGTGTGTGTGTGTGTGTGTGTGTGTGTGTGTGTGTGTGTGTGTGTGTGTGTGTGTGTGTGTGTGTGTGTGGACCAGAGCAGCGGTCACCTCTGAACCTGAAAGAGTATGGAAGAACAATAATCGTTACCTGAGTTGTGTGACTGATAGAGAGAGAGAGATTGTAAAATATGTATAAATAAAAAAAAAGCGTGAGGAGAAAGGCAACACGGAAAAGAAAAGAAAAAAAAAAGAGAAAAAACCGAGAAGAGAAACGAAGATGGCGGGTGATGGGGAGAGGAGGGAGGGAGGGAGAGGAGGTGGAGAAGGAGGAGGAGGAGGAGGAGAAGGTGAGCGATAAAGTGATGATGGAGGGGAGGGAGGGAAAGGAGGGTTGAAGGAAGCCAGAGTCGGTAGTGACGATGATGCAGTGATGGCGGCGGCGGTGATGGTGGTGGTGGTGGTGGTGGTGGTTATGGGGTGGCCAGAGTGGTGATGGTGAAAAGCCCCAAAGATAATAAATAAGTCTGGTGGTCGTTGTTGTTGGAGTCGTGGTGGTGGTGGTGGTGGTGGTGGCGGTGGTCATCGTCTTGGTTGTCGTTTTGGTGATGAAAAAAACAACACTATGACCACATGCAATACAAAAAGTCATAAATCTTGTTGACAATGGTGATAATTGTTGAGGAGGAGGAGAGAAAAGGGGGAGGAGGGGGAGGAGGTGGCGGTGGTGTTGATTATGGTGGTGGTGGTGGTGGTGGTGGCGGAGGGGAAAAGTGGACGACGGTGGTGGAGAGGAAGTGGCGGTGATATTTATGGTGGCTATGGTGGTGATTCTGGTGGAGGTTATGACGGAGGAACGGGAGTGGTGACGTGACGAGAAGGGAGAAGAAGAAGGCGACGACGAAGAAGAGGAAGAGGAGGAGGAGGAGATGGTGGTGGGTGGGGAAGAATGTGACCAGGAGGGAAAATTGAAAGGGGAATAAGAGGTTGAAAAAGAGAGAGAGGGGAAGAAGAAAAATAAGAGGAAGTAAACACGGGTGGGGTAGATGATTACAAGGAGGATAATTGTAATAGTGGTAGAAGTAACAGGATGAGAAAGAGTAGGAGGAGGAGGAGGAGGAGGAGGAGGAGGAGGAGGAGGAATAAACAAAGCGAGACATATAGAGAAAGCAAAAGGCGAGAGACAAAAAAGTCAGGAGTTGGAGAAGGATCAAGAAGAAGAGGAGGGGGAAGGAGGGATGAGGAGGAGAAGGAAGAGGAAGAGGAGGAAGAGGAAGAGGAGGAAGAAGAGGCAGAGGCGGCGGAGGCGGCGGCGGCGGTAGAATTGGTGGCAGTGGTGGTGGAGGTGGTGGCGGGAGGAGGTGGTAGTGGTGTAGCGTGTTGGTCCAAACCCGAACGACAGCCATAACTCGTGGGCAAGTGGTCTTTAGGGTGCAGGAGGAACGGCCAGGACGCGGGGAGCACCGCCAACTCCACAAGCCCTCAAGAATAAGAAAGGGAAAAAAAACATATGAATTAAAGAATACGAAATTTAACACGGGCTCCGACAACTCCAACCAGAATCCGGAGGAGGAAAGAAGAGGAGTAGGAAGAGGAAGAGGAGGAGGAGGAGGAGGAGGAGGAGGAGGGTGTGTGTGATAAGGTGAGTGGAGGGCGAGGAAAAGGAGGAGGAACTGCAGGATAATAGCCACGTAAAGTTACAGTTGTTGAAGAGAAATAAAAATTTGTTAAATATAGTTGTCGTGAGGCTGAGGGCGGCGTGAGGTGGCCTGGGCAGCCGTCATGAATCACTCATCGCGAACCAAATCGGTGGGATAATAGACCGAAACCCCGAGGGACAATGCGGCGCTGAACTGCCAATTATATTGCCTTGTTATGGCCAGGCAATAATGCGCCTTCCGCCTCCCTATGCTCTCCCCCTCATCCTCCTTTTCTATTTCTCCCGCCAGTCTGCAACAAGTCTTCGGCGGCATCGGTGGAGGGGGAGGAGGAGTAGCCTGGGAAGGTGCAGTTGTCTTTCAGGGCGGCGTGGGTGGGTGGGTGGGTGGGAAGGTGCTCTTGATACCGTCACGATGGGTGTGCCTGACGAGCGGGTGTGTGGGAGGACCCGGGGCCGGCGGCGGGTGGAGCCGACGCCTCACGACCCGACAACAATGACGTGGTCGACTCCTCGGTCCCTCCAGCCCTCGCGCAAAAATTCTCATACATGCTTATTTGGGGCTGAATAATGACAATGATTCCGGGTGTAAGTGTAATGTAACTAGCTTTGGTGACCAGTGTTTGAGGGCCATAGCCTGTGAGTTACGGACCTCCTGATGAGTGTCTTTGGCGTGTTTCTGGCAATCCGTCTTGAATATTTACGGGCCGAGTCACTTGATAAGCGGTCATTATGGGATAAACACGGAGGATCGAAGGATAAATTTCAGTGTTCATCTTGATTAATTATCCTCCCCTCCGCGAATGATAATGGAACTGCAGACGTTCAGAAAGCAGACCGATTGAATTCAAAACAAAGCCTACATAAGTAACCACCCTAACCACAGCCCGGCTCGACCTTGCACTAGGGCTTTGAAGGGGCGGGTTAGGGTGTCGGGGCGCGGCGGGTCCGCCCCTTTGGCCGCACCGCGCGGGCCCCGGCTCACGCGGACTGCTAGTTTTCAAATCCGTATATGAACGTTTTCTTTTGTGTGGATATAATTGTGATTTGTTTATGAGAGTTACCGTAACAATTTTCTCCTCTCGCTCCATCTCTGGCTGTTTCTCCGCCTCGCTCTCTTTTCGTGCCGACATTCCTAATTCACTTTCTGCAGGCGAGCAAAAATAATAATCCCATATTAGTGATGAGATCAGAGCCAGACCTCCAGATGTCCTTCCCGGGGATGCCGCGGAGAGACACACGCGGGTCACAGTGCCCAGTCTGACCTGAGCTTGGGGTGGTGTCGGAGCTGCTGCAACAGATGAGAGAGAAGGACGAAGAGATAAAAAAAAGTGTCTTGCATTGGTTCATAGTTTATTCCTGCAGTTGTTTACGTCACGACTTAACAGCAAACCACAATAAACGTATATTTTGGCATTTCCTAAAGCAGTACCGGTGGAGTGAGGGGGATGGGGGGGGGACGGGGGACCAAGAGCCGAGCCATGCAGAGAGCCGAGGAAGCGTGTGGCTCTGGTCGTCTGTATCACTCCCATGCGTTAGGTGCGGCGAGGCGAGGCGGGCACTGGATAAACACAAGTAAGTTACACGTGCCTGCGATAGTGATCTTCGCTGAGAGACTGCCTGACATGATCCCGCCGCCCGCCGCCCCTCATGCGCCGCCTCTCGAAACTCGCCTCCCATCGTTCCTTACCCTCGCCTCGTTATCCGTAATCAGCTGATCAGTACTTCCTCCGCCGCCTCCCACCTCTCGGGACTACAGTCGGCACGAGGGCGCAGTTTCCTGGGCGGGAGATCCACAAACAGCTGTCCTTGTATCCTACTGCCAGAACTCCATAACCATCCTTTGCCTCCACTTCCTCTCGCCCTCCCTCTTCCTCTTCTTCCTCCTCCACTTACACGCTTCTCTTTACCACCGACTGCCCCCTTCTCTTCTTCTTCTTGCCTCCCTCCCTCTGGAATCTCTCTCTCCCTCTCGGTCTCTCCCTCCCAAGGTTGCCTCCACTCCCACTCCTTTCCATTCCTTTCTCCCTTTCTCTCCTCTGACAGCTGCTTCTTCCCTTTCACCCCATTCTGGCCCCCTTATGTCCCCCCTCTCTCTCTCTTTCCCTCAGCCTCCTCCTCGTTCTCCTCCTCTTCGTCCTCTCTTCCTCCTTCTCCTTATCTTTAAACAGCTGGCCGTATTCCCTCTCCTGATCCCCATCCAGCCAAGCACCGCACATACACAGGGACAACGGCGGCAGGTTCCAGTTAGTTTCCAGGAGTTATTCGCAGCTTTATGGGCCGAGCTAAATTTCCAGGGTAGACAGTGAGTGCTCTCCCTGGAAAACTTGCCATGTACGCTGATGAAGCCTGACGCGGGGGCTCAAAAACTTCCGCCTCTCCCCCCCCTCCCCCCCCGTTCCTTTACCTTATTTTTCTGTTTTTTTCCTGGTTTTTATTCCTATTTTTTCTTATTCCGCCTCTGTGTGTGTGTGTGTGTGTGTGTGTGTGTGTGTGTGTGTGTGTGTGTGTTTGAGGGCCTCATTTTTGTTTCTGGTGCTGCTGGTCCGCGCTTACTGAGGCGGTGGTGGGAGAAGGAGGATGAAGTGGGGGAGGGGGAGGGGGAGGGGGGTCAGAACAGGAGGTAGAGCTGCGGGAAGAAGTGGAGGAGGAGGAGGGGGGGGGGTAGGGGCGGGGAGGAAGAGTCAGGGAGGAAAGAGGAAAGTAAGGAGGGATAAAGGAAGGGCGGATCATGAGGACGAGCTGCGGAGGATCATGAGGGCGACCTTGTTTACTGGTTACGAGGGTCAGCTTGTAGTTTTCCCCGAGGAGGATAGTTATCACCCTCGTCCCCCTTGTGATCCCCTTGTCTCGACGCTCCTTGGCCGCTCTCTTATTCCCTCCTGCCCCCCTCTTTCCCCTCACATAACCTCCCCTCTGCTCCTCTTCCTTTTCTCTCCACCACACATAACCCTCCCTCTCCTGTCCCTCCATTGCCCCACACATAACCTCTCCTCCCTCCCTCTCTCCCCTCCTCTGCTCCACACATATTCGTTCCTCTCCTTCCCGGCCCTGCTTTGCTCCACACATAACCCTCCCTCTCCTTCTGCCTTCCTCGGGCGGCGTCTGGCTCATCGTAGTTTACTGTGAAGACGCGCTTGACTCCTTCATATACAGCGGCCCCGTTCAGAGATGCCCGCCGTTTGCGTGAACTCATGTGGAGCCTAAATCTCGCGTGAAGTAAGACATAATTCCCCGCGGGTACACTTTTAAAGGTACGAGCGTCTGGGAAGCGTTCTCGTCTCCCTGGTATTTTGCAACATTTTGTGTTTCCCATCATGTGGAGGTGGCCATTGTGCGCGATAACAGCCATCCAGATGTCAGAGTCCAGGCCTCTTCATTCCTGCCTTGTAGAGTCGATTTCTTGGCATTGTATTTCGCGTAAATTGTTTCCTCAGCGGCCATCTAACGCCAGCCATCCTTGTAGCCGGCCGTTCCCCACAAAGTTTAGTCATAAAGGCCTGGCAATGGGGCAATAAAGGAGGTTATGGCACATACGTGAAGACTCAGGATTCTGGAAAACTGGAGCATTCCGGGCATCATTCGAGCCCCTTCTTAAATCCTGCACAACCTTTGCTGTGTTATATCCATGACCAGGAGAGAGGCGACCTCCGGGCCCCGCTGGAACAAGCCGTTACCACCCCTCTGCCGGAACACAATAATGCTTAATTCCACGCGTCTCTGTGCTGCCGCTTTGGCCCCGCGGCAGGAGGAAGGTGATGTCTGGTTGTGTTACAGACGCAGGGAAATGTCATTCACTGACCAAGGCCACAGAATAGAAACACGCTAGTTAGCAGGCCAGAGGCTCTTGGAGCCCTCGTTATGAATCTCTCCCTGGGAATACCGTCAGCGTTGCCAGGGCCTCAGCCATCACGCAGGCCCTTCCCTTCGCCGTGTGTCTCCGCCGCGCCTCCCTCGTGTCACTCACCGCCCACACCGCCGCAGCAAACTTGTGAACGCGACACAACAGTCACAACGCCCCACCCTCACCTCCCTCCTGTGCTTACTTCTTAATCAAAGGAGCAAAATCCTTTACATAAACATTGATGTAGGAAAATCTAATTTACTTATAATATTGAGGAAATAAGATATTCGTAGCCATTATGCAAGAGAACAGAGAGTGTGTCTCTGTGGGAATATTCCCGTATAATATCGCGTCTCGGAAAGCTTCCTATTAAAAGAAAGAGCAGCAATAAGCGCACGGGGCGAGGAGCCCCGCCCTCCGCGGAGGACATAACGGAAGAAAAGTCGGAATTGCTGGTGCCTTGGTGGCATCCTTGACGAGGACCCGCCCGCCGAAGACTTGGCGGATTATTGTGCATTTACCCGGCGTGCTCATGATGCCTCGGCTTGACACCGCGGCGGCAAAACTCCGGAGGGAGGATCACCGTGATGAGCCTGGACGCGGCCCGCCCGCCCTCCAGTGGCGCGGCGAAAATAAAACTCGCTCTTGCTCCTCCGGCCTTCCGTAATTATGGAGCTTAAGGTATTTATAAATTGCCGGGTTCTGTCTCCGTTGCTCTGCGAGCCTGTATGTGTGTGTGTGTGTGTGTGTGTGTGTGTGTGTGTGTGTATGAGTGTCTGTGAAGGCGCGTGCGCACGTACACACACGAAGAATATAACTGTATATGAAAAGCTATATATGGGGGGTACGTGTGTGTGTGTGTGTGTGTGTGTGTGTGTGTGTGTGAGTGCAAGGATATTGTTTACATGAGCCCATAAAGGCTACCCCTCGTACACACAAACGCGCGCGCGCAACAAAAAACAATAGCCTGCGCGAGAATGTAAGAGGAGGCGAAAACCGCGCGGGCTGGGAGGGGCCGCCGAGGAGCCACAGTGAACCCTAATTAAGTACGACCCAAGGACCAAAATTCCCGACACCTTGAGAGTATTTCGCGTGTGGAAAATTAGACGCTGATGCCAGGGACATGTGCCGTCCCGGGTTACGTATGATCACCATGCACTTTTGTTTTCTCTCTTCTCGTTGTTCCCACGCCTGCGAGTTTTTATTGTGGGCGAAAAGCACGCTATTCCGACGAGCAAACAGCTGGGGCCCTGAAAAGTGAGATTAGCTGATCATATACCCTCAGGTTTCGGGCCATTTAATGAATTTTAAGTCACCCCAGATGTAAGTCTTATTTTCTCGGGGCTCGGCGCGGCGGCCTCTTGTAAATATTGTTATGGTAATAGTTTTGTTTTGCTTTGTGGGTCTCACGGAACGTGCTGGGGCGCTGCTGGGGTGATGCTGGGGCGGTGCTGGCGGGGTGATGCTGGGGTGTTGCCGAGGCTGGGGCGGCGGCGGTGATGCTGCTGCTTCCGATGGGATAAAGGGGGAGGGGGGGAAGGGGGGGGGGCAGGTGGCTTGATGTTCCTTGCTGCTGTATTCGTATTGCTGCCTTAATTGTTGTTGTTGTTGATGTTATTATTATTATTATTATTATTATTATTATTATTATTATTATTATTATTATTATTATTATTATTATTATTATTATTATTATTATTATTATTATTATCTTTATTATTATTATTATTATTATTATTATTATTATTATTATTATTATTATTATTATTATTATTATTATTATTATTATTATTATTATTATTATTATTATTATTATTATAGCTATTTTTAGTATTGTTACAACTATTATTATTATTATTATTATTATTATTATTATTATTATTATTATTATTATTATTATTATTATTATTATTATTATTGTTATTATTATTGTTATTATTATTATTATTATTATTATTATTATTATTATTATTATTATTATTATTATTATTATTATTATTATTATTATTATTATTATTATTATTATTATTATTATTATTATTATTATTATTATTATTATTATTATTATTATTATTATTATTATTATTATTATTTAATAATAATAATAATAATAATAATAATAATAATAATAACAGCCACGCCGACAGCAATAATAAAGTTCCCTTCCGCCCAAGAACAAGCCTTGCCGTGCTACAGCCTGGCGGCGCCACGCATGAGGATCGGTGTGCAATGACTGGTGTCACTTTGCCAAGCTTCCTGAGTGTGTGCGTATGTGTGTGTGTGTGTGTGTGTGTGTGTGTGTGTGTGTGTGTGTGTGTGTGTGTGTGTGTGTGTGTGTGTGTGTGTGTGTGTGTGTGTGTGTGTGTGTGTGTGTGTGTAGAGCTATGTTTAAGGGGAAATTCTTCTCCTGGTGTGAATGGGAATTACATCTGATACCGTAATTATCGACAATTAGTATTCATGAAGCTATTAGGAAGATGGCGGCGCCCTCATATTTTTGATAAGTTGACGCGCGTGATGGTGGAGGGATAGAGAGGAGGAGGAGGAGGAGGAGGAATGCGAAGGAAGGAAAGAGAAAAAGAAGAAATAGAAGAAAAAATACAAAGGGAAGAAGTAGCAGTAATACATGACTAGTCCTTAGAGAAACAACTGTATAAAAATGTAGATGAGGAGAAGAACGTAAATGAGGAGGAAGACAAGAACGAAGAGGAGGAGGAGGAGGAGGAGGAGAACGAAGAGGAGAATGGAGAGGAGGAGGAGGAGGAGGACAAGGCCGATTAGCTGGATGACAGTGAAAGGTAACATGTGGCAAGGGCGAAAGAATGGAGGAAGGGAGAGACTGAGGGACTGGAATGAAGTGTTGAGGGGTGAGTTGATGGCTGATGACTAATAAGAAGGAGGAGGAGGAGGAGGAGGAGGAGGAGGAGGTGGTGGAAGAATAGGAAAAGAGTCAGGCGTGGGGTGTGGGTTGGGTTGGGTGTGTGGTTGAGGGTGGGGGGTTCAGGAGAGGGTGTTGCTTCGAAGGGTGAGATGAGGGGAGGATTAATGAGTCAGGGAAGGTGTGTATTGATGCTGGGTGTCACCTGTGCTGCAAGTCTTGTGCTTTTGATGATGTCTGGTGTCGAGTTTTTTTCTCTCGTGTGTATCTTTTGTGTTTGTCCGTGTGTGTTTGTCTGTCATGTAGGATTGCGTCGTTTTTGTTTGATTTTTTTTGTGTGTGATTGCTACTGAGTGTGGAGTGTATTTAACCATAATTGTTTGTTTTGAAGCTAGTCAGTTTTTTTTATAATTTTAGGCTCTTGATAAAAATATGAGGATTAGTTTGTGTAGTTTTATTGTTGTTTTGCATTACTTTCCACTTTTTATTATTATTATTATTGTTTTTCTTCTTTTTCTTCTTCTTATTATTATTTCTGGGCCGTGGAAACACCTGCCGGCCCCCATACCTGTCCGGGGCTGCACCTTCTGTTCAGGTGTGTCGGTGGGGGCAGGTTGCTACACAGTGTCGTATTAGTGATCATGTTATGTCTCGGCGGCTGTCTCTTGTGTACTTTATGAGAGAGAGAGAGAGAGAGAGAGAGAGAGAGAGTCTAATGTATGTGTGTTTCTATTGGTCATCCTCTTCAATCGTAGTGATGCTGAGAGGGTAGGGTGGTTGAGGGGTGTTCGGGGGGGCAGGGGGGGGGGGTTGAGGGGGCGTTAGGAAAACATACGGAAGTGTGTGGTCGAAGCACCTGTTTGTCAGGCGTCAGTGTTGCTTTGTTTGCGTGCGTGCGTGCGTGTATGTGTGGTGGTGGTGGTGGTGGTGGGGTTTAGGTGTAGTAGAGGAGGGGGAGGAAGAGGAGAGAGGGATTGGTGGGGTGGTGGATGAAGGTGGGCGACACTCCCCCCTTGATTACACTGTGCTCGCCTGAGGAATGGCGCCTGCAGTTCGTTCACCGATCTTCTAGCGTGGACTCTGTGATATACTTGAAAAATATCATTCCGGGCGTCGTCTTGGCGGCATCAACGTCACTATGGCAGGAGCCCTTGTGGTTTGAGACGAATGGATTTTTTTTTTCTCATAATTAATCTTTAAGCTGCTACCGAAAAATGTTTAACGCCAATTACAAGTCCTTTTTTTCGTGGGAAACTCTGGCGGCGTGAACGCGTTCCTGCCACCTGCCGGCCATATCAGTGTCTGCCCATCAGTGGCCGAGAACCTTCGCGCTGCTGGTGATAATTATGGACCAGAAAACACCCACCACCTGGACACTTCCCTGACGACGGCGGCGAACCGTAAAAGGTAATTACCTGGCGCGGCTCCTCCACCTTACGGGTCAGAGGCACCTGCAGGCCGCCGCCCCGCTCAGCCTCACCTGGAGTGTGGCACGAACTCGACTGGAAATTGAAATGTTTTCCGTGTGTGTAACTTACATCGTAACGCCTCGGGTTACGGGGCGGCGTGGACCGTGTGTGCGCCCCTCGGCCTTGGTCCATCTCCGCGGGTCAGGCTCTGGCAGCTGAAGGCAGGAGAGTAAAGTTTTTTTCCTCTTCTTGATTGGCAATTGCCGCTGGAGTTGTGTGTGTCCGCTCAGTTGGCCAGAGAGGCGACACTGTTCTGTTTTTCCAAGATGTTCAATAACCTCCTCCAGGCCCTAATTACTTCCGACGAGCCAAGACGCGAGGCGGTTGTGTCGTCAGGTAACAACAACCAGAGAACTATAACGAGCAATTCGAGGCCTGGGGTTCTCAAATCAGCCGCAACAACCACACAGGGCAAGGCGAAGAGAATCGTTCTTTTGCTGCATACTGTGTGTGTGTGTGTGTGTGTGTGTGTGTGTGTGTGTGTGTGTGTGTGTGTGTGTGTGTGTGTGTGTGTGTATGCGTGCTTGTGCGTGTGTGTGTGTGGAGAAAGGGAGCTTCTGCCCTGCTGAAATTTATCATCAGCCAGAATTACTTCACAAGTCAATGTTGAATCGATTTCATATAAAAGCCTCTTGAACCTGCCGTGGGGCGGCGCGCTGCAGGCTGCTGCGCCCTGAGGAGTGTCGGAAGACCTGCAGTACATCAGGGTTTGTCGGGCGGAGGGATGGAACGGAATGACCCACATATAAAAATCGAGTCTTCCAGTTTTTGCCGTGGAGGAGAGCGAGATGATGGATGCAGTGAGTGGTCGGGGCCGGGGGCTACCACTGGATAGTTTACACCCTAACTATCCCTTACTAATGGTAAAATACGAGCCCGCGTTTGGGCCCCACCGTCATGAAGTGTAATTGTAGTTATATGCGGTAGTCAATTGTCGGGTGCTGCTGTGGCTGAGGGAGCGAGGGAGGGGGTGCGAGGCCGAGTGTTTGCGCTGGGGGGTGGGACGAATTTTTTGTGGGCGGCAGTGATGGCGGTGACGGAGCTTGAGGGGTGGGAGGGGAGGTGCTGAAGCTGGAGAGTGAGAGCCTGGTGGGGTGGAGAGCGTTTAGATGGTGGGATGAAGGGTGTTGGTGGTTAGCGTGGGTGTTGAGGGAGGATGAAAGGGTGCATGACGTAGCGCCCCTCCCATGCAGCTCCTTATGTGTCTGGGAAGGAGGCGACGGTGAGGCAGAGTGAGTGACGGTCCAAATGGTGATGGTCGTGGTGTATGAAGAGGAAAACGAATGAAATAAAGGAGGATTCAAAGATATTAATCACCACACACATTCTCTCTCTCTCTCTCTCTCTCTCTCTCTCTCTCTCTCTCTCTCTCTCTCTCTCTCTCTCTCTCTCTCTCGTGCACCCGGAGTGGCTTTGAGTACGAGGGAAAAATTATCATAAGCTGGAACTTTTGAGATAGTTATACATTTTTGGCGTGATGAAACGAGACCCGCTTTTTTATGTAGTCCTTGGATCATTTTTATCTCCGTTTTTTCTAGTTTTTTTTTCTTTTTTTTTTTTTATCTAGCGTCGGCGGCGGCAGCGTGGGGTGAGGGGGGTTGGGGTTAGCGGTGATGGAAAACACTCCTCCTCCTCCTGTTCCATCATCATTATCATCATCACGAAAATAATGCTTATCTGAATCATCATTATCATTTGCTGTAACATACACACCGAGACACACACGAAATAATCACGTACACACACACACACACACACACACACACACGGAGAGAGGCTGCGGGGAGGGTTAGGCTAGTCTGTATTTTTGTCAAACGTTTCCTGCCTGTTTGTTCCTTGCAGCCAGATATTAGGACGAACATTTCAACATTTAGCAAATCTTTTTACTACCTTCGTCAGTGAAAGGTATTGTTTTTTTATTTCTCTACACATATGTATATATATTTTGGGTGGTGCGAATACTCTGGATTAGCAGGTCAGTGGCCAGTCACGAGTTGGAATTAAATGGATCAGGAATTTGATTGGTCAGCGGACTGGCTGGCACGATAGCAGAGGGTCAGTGAATTTGTTCATCTACGCACCAGTTAATTGAGGTGTCAGAACATTTGGTATAGAAATCTAGGCTGTCTGGCGCCGGCCGGTCCGCCCTCGCATAGACGCAATTGAAACTGAATCCCGGCGGCGGCGTGAGCACCGCCGCCCCTCTGTCACCCGGCGACGCCTCCCGCTGTTGTTTGGCTGCAGAGCCGCTGACTCTGTCCCGCCGAGGGGCCGCCCGCCAAACCGCACCCGCCCTCTTACCTTTATATATATATATATATATATATATATATATATATATATATATATATATATATATATATATATATATATTTTTTTTTTTTATGTATGTATGTATGTGTGTATGATTGTCATACTTCAGCGGTGCCACGCCAAGCAGCCTGAAAGCCTTGTCCTACCGCCAGAGAGATGACTGACACGTCTACAACCTGCAGTTATCTTTGAGGAAGGTGTCAGTTCCTGGGACGAACGCGTTTTGTCGGTGATGTTTGGTTGCCCACTCACGCCGCCGCCAGCCGCAGCATAATTCATCTACGCTCCTTGACATTTTCATTTTCGATTTTTTTTTCAGTGAGACATGTTTGTGTTTTGTATTACGATATCGTTCAGTGTATTCCTTCCCTCAGGGTCTTGCAGCCGGCCATGTCACGTGGTTTTCCCTGAGTAAATTATTCAAGGACAGTGGCTCTGACGGGGAGGCGAAGGGGCGGCGTGCAGGCGTGAGGAAGGAAGGGCGGCCAGACAAGGATGACACGGGCACATTTCTTTTTCTTAAACTCCATGAAAATCACATAATGTTAGTCGAATCGGCCAGGGAAGAACACAGAAGGATATATGTTTATGCTGAAAGTAGCGTCCGTCAGAGGCAGTGTCGAGGGAGAATAGACAGCCTATACGGGGAAAAAAAGACGGGAGTGACTTCTCTATCGCCGACTGTCTGTCTGGGAGGCGAGAAATGGCGGGTCCGGGCAGGCCGGAGGAAAGGTGGAAAGGAGAGGGAGAACGGAAGGGAACGGAAGGGTGCAGCTGAATGGAAAATAATTATGTTGTTTATTACTATTCATTGATGCCTTTATAGATCATTTCAACCATTGCGCGTACACACATTGGAGGAAAAAAAATCTTGTGTGTTGTCGGCGTTGGCCCATCAGAGGAGCTGCCTCGTGACACAGGCCTGGTCGCTGCGTGTCGTGGCGTCACACTTGTAGTATAGGCCGTGTGTTTCTTTGGTGTCGGGGAAGTAGCTTGATGTGTACGAGTCCGACTTGTCTCGCTGTGCTGTCAGGTTCGGCTTTCACGTATGTGTGAGGCTTCTTCCTCGGCTGAGACTTGTTTGTTTCTCAGTAGTAGTGACTGCTGGGGTGGAGGAGGGGCTGTGACGGTGTAGTGGTGGTGGCGGTGGTGGGGCGGTGGAGGGGTCCCTGGCCCTGCTGCCGCCACAGCCAGCTTGTCGGCCGCGTGTCGGGACGTCGCCTGCTAATTACCGTTTCATCGGCGCTGGGATCCGGGAGTGACGCAGGCTTTTTTCTCCCTCGGCCGCCAACCTGACTGGAAATTGGCACGTGTCTTTTATACCATTCACCGCTTGCATCTTTGAAGGTCTCACTGTCAATGGTGAAGTCTGGAGGAGCGCTTGGAGGCAAGGAGGGTGGAAGAGGAAGAGAAGGAGGAGGGAAAGAGAAGACTTTGGAGGAAGTCTGGAATGGTATGGAAATGTCACTGAAAACCAGACCGAAAAAGGGTAAATTAGTACATTACAAACGATCACAAGTATTGGTTAGTAAGGAAAGAGAGGACACAGCCTCATGGGAAGCCGCACAGCGCTTGGGGAAGGAAGCAAGGTGTCGCTGCATTAGTGGAGTCTTGTAGTGACCTTCAGTGCGCCAGTCGATGTTCTCTAACCTTTTGGTACCTTGGTAATTAGTAATCGCCAAGGCAGGATGTTGTGTGTACGTCAAGAGGTGTGCGTACCTGCGTCTGTATATCATAGAAGTGAAGAAGTGAAAAAGGTTTCTTAGGTGGGGCAGCGACAGTGGTGGCCGGGGTTCATTCTGAGCATGGCTGCCGTGGTGGCGGGTTTTAGGACATCATTACCATGATGAGTGAGCCGCGGCCACCCAGCGTGCGTGCCAGCATTGACACGGGCACGCGCGTCCCCTCAGAACAGGCCCCCGCACAAAGCCAACACATACACACATGCACTGGATTCACACATAATATTTCTATGCACTTTTGCATCAGAGGCATGAATATTTACAGATTATATATATATATATATATATATATATATATATATATATATATATATATATATATATATATATATATATATATATATATATATATACATATTTTTTTTTTTTATACAGTACATATGCACATAAACTAAATACATTGAAAATTAGTCAGTACACACACACGCACACACACACACACACACACACACACACACACACACACACACACACACACACATCCGCAACTTGGCGCGCAATTCATTACCAAGTCGGCAAGTTGTGCCCCCAGCGCCGCCCTGTGTCTGATATTCGCCAAACCTTGTTGCTGATTAATTTAATACGGAATTAACTTTGGCCCAGAGTAAATAGGTTTCAAGATCTGGTGATGCAACGGGAGGGCAGGAGACAAGAGGAGGGGGCGAGGGGCGCGGGGAGGGTGTGGACGAGGCGGTGTAGGGAAGAGAATTGAGGGAGAGAGTTCCATGGAAGGCGGCGGAGGGAGACACAAGGGCTGAGCGGGTGTGGGAGAGAGGAGGGACGAAGGGGCGTGAGGGATGAGATGATGAGGGATGAGGCTAGAACAGGAGGATAAGAGATAGTAAAAAGGCTAAGGGTATTGGGTAGAGACAGTGACAAAAGGGAAGGGTGGGGGGGGGGGGGGTGCCGTGAGGGGTGGAAAGCGTCGAGCCCCAACCAGCACTAAGTTTATGCGTGTTTATTTTTGCACCTGATCCATCCCCTCACCTGTATCCCTTCCTTTGTGCGAGTGGCAACAGGGGATCATTCCACCTCTTTTCGTTCGCCTCTTAATTAACTTTCAACACGACCCAAAATAGGCAGCGACTTGGCAAACCGCTTTCCTGAGCCCTATACATCAGTGTCCTCGTCGAGATATCGCTCTCCGGGAGGTGTTGGGGCGTCGAGGCGCGTTTCCTCAAATCCACGCGTCATCTGAGTGGATAAATACCTGTGTGTGTAGGTAGATTAAGCGTCTGGCTGATGTTTGCGATAAGAACCACTAACTTGCCCGCGTGTCCGCAGATACAACGTACTACACTCCGCGGCTGTTTGTCTCCCCCGAAGCCCAGAACTCATGACACTGATTGCATCCACGTTTAACGGGATGAAATAGTGCGGCCGTTGATGTGTCAGGAAAAAGATGTTAATTGTGGAAGCGTTGCAGTAGTCCCTCAGTGTCCCAGATGGCGCCACTTTCTTCTTTCGTCCGTCGTCGTCCTTCTTTCTTTCTCGTTTTTCCTCTCTTCCCTTTTCTCATTCACGCATTCTTTTCCTCTCTCCTGTGACATGAGCTTGTGGCTGAGGACGAGGACATGGATTTTAGTGCCGAGTAGGAACACACTAACACAATGCTGCAGAATCTATTACTTTTCGATGTCTTTTATTCACTTTCCTCCTTATAGAATAGCGAGTACAGCTACTTTTACTGTGTGTGTGTGTGTGTGTGTGTGTGTGTGTGTGTGTCTACGCGCGCACGAAGGTCGTCACCGTCACTCGCATCCCGGCCCCCTCCTGCCGCCGTCACAGGTTCCGATGAAGCTAACTAAATGCTGATATTTTTCCTGTCAAGTTTTAACAATTTTAAAAACCTCCCATGATGTGCTTGTTGTGGCTGTCACCGTCGAGTGGCGGCTGCAGCTGACAGGGGAAAAAAGTCTTTGTTGACAGAGTTATTAAAATCGACAGTTTCATGTTTCTGGACCTAATGAGTCACCGTGCAGGGTGTGTCCTCCGGGGCGGGGCGGGGACGCTGTGGACAGGCTGCTTTTATGCTCTGTTATTCAGTTTGAACACACACACACACACACACACACACACACACACACACACACACTCTCTCTCTCTCTCACACACACACACACACACACACACACACACACACACACACACACACACACACACACTCTCTCTCTCTCTCTCTCTCTCTCTCTCTCTCTCTCTCTCTCTCTCTCTCTCTCTCTCTCTCTCTCTCTCTCTCTCTCTCACACACACACACACACACACACACCAGTACGAGGAGCATGAAAGACACAGCCCGGAGTCCAAACCAGTCAGGTGGCCTCCAGATTGCCAGCAATGCCCCCAATTTGCCTCCGCCCCAAACCTAGAAGAGAGAATAAATATCATGTGCTTGAAAATATGCGCACCGGCCGCCTCTTAATGACACGCTTCCGGCCATCTAGATGAAGAATCAATGTCCATCATAATGCATAACCCATTCTTGGCCAGGTGAATTTCGCGGGCAGGTGTGATTTGCGAGCCATTTGGCAGCAGTTAGCGCGGGGCGGTGTTTGGCGGGCCGTCGACGCGGCGTAACGACCACTTTTAATCGCATAGTTAGGATTTCCTCGCATTATTGACTCATTGAGGTATAATCAGCGAATCGTAAGTTACCGGGCTAAAAAGAGGACGGCGCGTATAGCCCTGCTCGTGTGGGTGATTGTCTGGTGGCCGCGGCGGCGGTGGCGAGTGGCGGCGTCGCGGGCTTGTGATGCTGTCATCCTCTTTTCAGTACTTTTCAGGCTGCCTTTGGTTCTGCCTCGTCTCTGTCTGCACCTCATTTGTTCCCCTTCACTCGGCTGTTATGTTCGCTCACGTTGGTACCAGTGCAGTCGTCCGCTACCTGTGACTCTTCTCCTCTGATCTTTTTGCTCCTTCTGACGCAGTTTATTATTGTTTTCTATCCCCTTATTTCTTTTTCTCCTCTTCCATTTTCATAACTTTTTCTGTTTACTGCCTCGTCTCTGAGTTCAGCACCAGGTTGGAGAATTAAAGGAAGAATATGAAGGGGAAAAGGAGAGTAGACAGAGGAGAAAGATGGAGCAGAAAGACGTCGAGGAGTAGAAGGAGGAGGAGAAGAAATTGAGAGGTATAGAGTAGCAAGAGCAGCTTGAAGAGGAGGAGTAGGAGGAGGAAGAGGAGGAGGAAGAGGAGGAGGAGGAGGAGGAGGAGGCCTTGATCACAACCTGTCGCGCCCCCCTCCACGTCTGAAAGGCCTGAGTAGACCCGTCGGGCAGGAGGCATCCCGCGCCCCGACACTCACCACTCCTCCACACCTGAGCAGGAGGAGCACAAGGAGGAGGCCCCGCGCACCTTAGCCAATCAGGGGAGTTTGATTTAGGGGCGGCGAGAACTGCCCCTTCGCGGACTCCCCCAAAGGCCTCGGCGTCACCCCGCTAAGGCGTCTCCACCCAGAATATTTATCACTCTCCCATCATTCGCCATTAGATAACAAAACTAGAAACCTCCTGAGTTATGACCCGCCACGTGACAGCTCCATATCACACGTTGGTTTGTCAGTGTCTGGGGCTCGTTTTTATTATATATTTTTGTCAGGGGCAGATGGTAACCGTTGGCTGAGGAGGAGGAGGGGGAGGAGATGGAGGTTGGAGAGTAGGAGGAGGAGGAGGAGAGGGAGGTTGGAGAGTAGTAGTAGTAGTAGGAGGAGGAGGAGGGCGTAAGGAAAGAAGGGTGTGTTGTAAATGGGTGTGCCTCTACAGACCCGATGAGGAGCAGCCTAGTTTAGATGTGGGCCGCGAGTGTGATATTTTAGCTCCGTTTTGATGGGCTGTGGAACGACTGTTGTTTATCCTTTATCAGGTATGCTAATTAGAAGACTTTTTTTCCCCCCCCCCCCGTGCACCTTTCCGGGCGCGAGGGAGAGAGGACATATTTATCAAAGTTGAGAGAGCGATAAGAGCGGAGAGATAAATATGAGACGCTGGTATAGAGGAAGAAACCACATTAGAGCCCGTTTTTATCTCCACGAGTGAACTTATAAGCGAATGGATATGAGGAGATTAAGAAGACGTTGAGTGTTATCACAAAGTATTGGACTGTATAAGGAGATTACGGGAGGAGGGGTAACGATGTATGTGACGAGAGAGAGAGAGAGAGAGAGAGAGAGAGAGAGAGAGAGAGAGAGAGAGAGAGAGAGAGAGAGAGAGAGAGAGAGAGAGAGAGAGAGAGAGAGAGAGAGAGAGAGAGAGAGAGAGAGAGAGAGAGAGAGAGAGAGAGAGAGAGAGAGAGAGAGAGAGAGAGAGAGAGAGAGAGAGAAGGGTGAATGGATAAGGGTAGAGATAGTAAGGAATTGAGGTCATTTCTGAGACACCTTGGAGCATCTTTAATGGGCCGAGTTTGGTTCTGTGAGGAGCAGGAGCAGTAAGATAGGCAGGTGCGGAAGGAGGAGGAGGAAGAGCGAGAGGAGGAGGAGGAGGAGGAGGAAGAAAAGGAAGAGGAGCAGGAGCATCGAGCAAAACAACATTAGTGGCGTCTGCAGCTAACTAAAACAGATCAGAGCGGCAACATTACCGATTTCGCATCAGCCTGAGTGCTGTTGACATTTGAGTGTGTGTGTGTTTTCTTACACGCGTGAAGCTGATCAGATGCAGCGTCTCAGCCTGCCCCATCTTTCCCTTCTTATCCCTTTAACTTCTTTTTCACTTCCTTCTTTTCTCGTTGCTTTCAATTGTCTTTGCTTCTTTTTCACCCCTTCTCTTTGCTTTCCTTTGCTTTCCCTTTGTTTCTCTTCCTTCCTCTCCGTCATTCTATCCTCTCTACCCTTTCCACTGGTCACCGATTACTGCTATCGTGGTCGTCGGCCCAAAAGTGCGATTACAGTGTCTTGGTGATCACCTCCACCTGAATGAGCCATGAAACTCGTGATTAAGGCGGCCCAGGCGGGGAGGAACTGCCAGTAACGACGTGCTCGGACCGCGTATCGGGGCGTCAATCCTTTATCGGGTCGCGGGTAAACACGCCCATCATTCAGGAGGTCGGTCAGTGTTTGGGGCGTGGAGAAGAGGAGGAGGACAAGGAAGAGGGGGAGGAGGAGTTAGGAGGGAAGGTAGGAAGGAGGGAAAGTGGGAAGGAAGGAAGGAAGGTAGCAAGGAGGGAAGGAAGGAAGAGGAAGGAAGGAAAGGGAGGGCTGCAGGAAGGGCTGGCGTGAGGGGTCCAGCTCTTGGTTTATTGAAGGGACGGAAGAGAGACACCGTGTCGGGGAGAGGTGCAGGTGGTTTATTGAGAGGATGGACGAAGGGGATAGGTGAGCCGCGGGGAAATGGAAGAGTCTGGTGGCTTGAGGGGAGAGCTGAGGGAGGAGAGGAGGGGACCGAGGCTTCTGACGAGTGTGAGGGAAGGGGCACTGATGGGCTTTTATTGGAAGAAGGGAAATTGCCTCCTACTGGATGTGGTGTCAGAGCTGAAAGGAAAGAAGTGTCAGTATTCACCTTGAGGGGAAAGATATTTCAACAAAAAACAATATGGGTCTTCGGGTGCCTTTGGGGAGTTCGGCGTGTTGAACGTTTCTCGCCCGGAATGACGTGAAGGCTTGTGACGTTAATGAGGAACCATCGCCGAGGAAAGAGGAGGAGGAGGAGGAGTGGAGGAGGAGGAGGAGGGGGGGAGGAGGAATAACGAGGTGAGTGAGAGGAAGGTTGAGGAGGGAAGGAGGGAGATGAAGATGGAGGGGAGGGGGAATAATGGGGTGAACGAGAGGAAGGTTGGAGGTGGAGGGGTAGGAGGTGATGCTGGGGTGAGATGAAGGGAAAAGGGGGGAGTGGGGGGCAGGGTTTGAGGAGAGGAGGGGTGAAGGGGTGAGTGATGGAATGAGACTCCACCACCACCACCACCAGCGCCACTCCAGTAAGTCAGGGGCGCCGAGACAGGGACCCTCAGGTCATATCTCCCGCCCTGACTGCCAATGACATGGACGCCTCTCCTGATGTACGTACATGTTTGCGTACGTGGCGGATGTGAGTGGCTGGCTTGTCTGCTCCTCGGGGTGGCTGAGTGGCGGCGTTTGTGTCTGCCCCAGCCTGCTCTGTCTACCCTGCCGTGCCCCGTGTCTCCAGTCCGTGAGGGGAAAAGCTGAGGAAGGGGAAACAACCGAAGAAAATGGGAGGACGTTGGGAGGAAAGTGAAGAAAGGGGAAACTATCGAGGAAAAGGGAAAAGGATGCCGGGGGAAAGGGAAGAGAGGTACAAGGTCAAGTGAGGGGAGAGAGAGAAGAAAGGGAAAGAGTCGAGGAAGAAGGAAGGATGCGGAGAGTGAGGGGAAAGAGTGAAGAAAAGGAAAAGTCAAGGAAAGGGAAGAGAGTGGAAGGAAGGGGAAGAAAGGTACATGTCCTGGGTGAGGGGAAAGAATGAGGAAGAGGAAACGGCCGAGGGGAGGGTGTTGGAGGATGGATGGGTAGGAGGGAAAGGGGGAAAGGGGTCTCTGGGGCTCGGTATGGCATAGTAGGTGTGAAAGAGTGCGTTGTGGGTGTTTACGCGTCTCATTGTAAGTGTATAGCGTTATCTTGCTGCTGTTGCGTGTGTTTTGACGTTTAGGGATTCAGGTGTCATGTTTTTGTTTGTAGTTTTTTGGCTGGAGTGTCTGGTTGGGCTGAGGTGATTGTGGTGGCGGGTATGGTGGTTGTCGTGATGGTGGAGATGATAGTGGTGGCTCCTCTGATGGTGAATGAATTAATACCGATCGCAATGACACTGTTTCCGCTCTTTGTTGATTCTCCGCGTCAAGGATACTGATGTGACGAGTCGTGTACACCTGTGTCGTGAATAATTTACAGGAGGAGGGGGTTCTCTAAGTCCCCCCACCCCCCATTTTCTCTCTTTGTGTAACTGTTTTTTTTGTTTATTTGGATATACTGATGGTGGTGGTATCGATGGTAACAGAAAATCAACAGCAGCTACAGGAGCAGTATATAGTAGTAGTAGTAGTAGTGGTAGTAGTAGTAGTAGTAGTAGTAGTAGTAGTA
The DNA here is from genome assembly GCF_024679095.1 of Eriocheir sinensis. NCBI lineage: Eukaryota > Metazoa > Arthropoda > Malacostraca > Decapoda > Varunidae > Eriocheir > Eriocheir sinensis. The sequence goes on from NC_066525.1 coordinate 8,984,885, forward strand.
GTAGTAGTAGTAATAGTAGCAGCAGCAGTAACAGTAGTACTCTTTTGTGTGTGTTTGCTCGCGCGTGTAAGTAGTTTAGTGTGTGCACGCCCTCCTCCCCTCTTTTTGTGCGCTGTGTTTTTGTGTGTTGTGTGTTGCAGTCTGTGGTCATAAGTCGCACGCTTTAGTGAGGGAGGTGCATGAGGCGGGCGGAGGGTGAGGAGGGCGCGGCAGGTGTGTTGTGTTGTTAGAGACAAGGCAGCGCCCCCAAATGTGGCGGTGGCGTTACTGGTGTGTTCAGAGGCGGAGCGGCGCCCTTTGAGTCACGCCACCACTGCTGACTTCCGGGTGTTGCTACATGTATACCGGGGCACTCGTGGCTCAGATGAAATTAGCAGTCGTGTCCCGGGGGCTGGTGGGCGGCATTGGTGGTTTTGGGGGCAAAAAAGAACGAAAAAAGTGAGAGCCCCGTGATGGAGGCGGCCGTGCCGGTAGAGCCAATTGTGAAGGTAATTAGATGCTCCAGGCCAGTAATTAAGAGTTATGAATGGGTTTGAGTACAGGCGTGCGTGAGTTAAGTGTCGGATAACTCAGCTTGATCACCCCCTCCTGGCGCGCCCCTCCGCTGCGCGGCCCAAGTGCTGACTGACACACGCAAATTGAAACCCGGAACATATATTGCTCCTCCGGTGCCTGTCGCCGATATACGGTAGTGGTGGTGGTGGTGGTAGTGCAGTTGCTGTTCTTCGTCCTCTACCTACCAGTAAGTTTCCGTTCGTCCCTGTAATAAAGTTTTGGATTTATGAATCTTTATTAATTATGTTGTCTCTATTTGCAACATGAATATATTTCTGGCTTGCACGGGCAGATTGTTTCTTTTTTCATTTGATAATGTCTTATGCATCATGCCCATTATTGCTAACACAACAGTAACTGTTTTGCCGACTTGAGTGTTGCTGCGGCGGGCGGGCGTGCGGGCGTGTACCCTCCGGGGTCCACGAGACTGATTACATGTGAAGGAGACTGACACCAAAAGTTTCTGATCTCGTTCCTTTATTGTTGTGGCGAAGCCGCCTCTTCCCCTCGGCCTGGCCACTCCCACGACACAGGAACACAGCCGCCACACGCACCGTTTGCATTGGACTATCTCTCTCATCACTAAATAAACGAGTATGGAGGCGGGGCTCATGCAAAAAAAAAAGCAGTATTTTAGTTTAGTGCTCATTCAGGTGATTTGCTTAACTGCAGAGACGCTTCAAGACGCTTTCTGGGAAGTCATGGCTCGGTACGTTGCTCCTCAGTGCGTCCGTCACCACGCCCGCCGCCACGCCTCCTACGCCCCCACGCCCCGGCCGGCGAGTAGCACGCGGCAGCCCCGAGTTATCAGCCGCCGATCGTTGATGGACCTGCCGATTTGATATCTCGATGATTGACGGCGTTAGGAAGAACAGAAAGGCACTGGTACTTTGAGGAAGATGGTGGGTCGTGATAGCTGCGTGATTCATGGAACTTTGATGGGGGTGAGGCCGGGCTCCTGCGGGTGGCCCATGTTCTCATCAGCGGGCTGCTGCATGGCCGGATGAGAGGCCCGTCACACCCACCTCCTCCTCTGCCTGCACTGGGGACAGAATGTTGCTTGGCTGTCTACCTTTCCTTATGGAGACGTGGACGACTTGAAACATGGCAACCCACATCGTTTTTCCTTCTCTTTGAAAGTTACACCAACTTTTGTTAGGCTGCAGGTCGGTGCTCTCCCGGGGCTCTTGTTCGTTCATTGTTGCATGCTGGCGGGCTGTGGCAACTTCAGGAGCCTTCTGGTGGATGCTCCTTGGACGGGTTATTCTTGTTTTTGTTTAGTTCTTCATATTCACAGAAAATTCGTAGACCAAAGTCGTTAACAGTGGATGCCTTTATATGTGTATTTTTCCCCCTCGATATTCATGGTCCCAGGGAGAGTGGGGGACCAGCGGCGTGTAATGGACCAATATTTAGCCAGCACCAGGACGCCCTCACTTACTACTGATTACGTTTTCCTCGTCACCGTTATCCAAGTGTGAATTGCCTGTATTTAAATTCCAATCGAGAGCAAGACACTGCGATAGAATTAAAACCTTTAATGCGTTATAAAGGATAAGGAACGACTTTTTAATGACTGCAGATGTTCCAGCCCACCACTAGCGCCGCCTGGAAAGCTGTTCGTTGTCCCGGCCGCCTAATGGGAAGTGGGGGATTTTTTTTTGCCGGGCTCTGTGTTGCTGACTTACACGCTGCGTCCCTCGGCTAAAAAGCGTCGCGGTGGCTGTGGCGGCGCCGATGACGTTCACGAGTTTCTGAACACCTTGAACCAACCAGCGTGGGCAGAAAGGCGTGGCAGAGGAGTGATTGGTATCTGAAGTGTGCGATAAGACTGAAGGAGGTGCACGGTGGCCAGGCGAGGACAGATAAGACTTCTCCTCTCCCCCAAATAGCACCGAGTGTCAGGCTTAGAGAGAGGAGTGACATCATGAGGGGCGTCGGCGAGGTGCCTGACACAGAACCCTTAATGGCACAAATGACACTGACATCTGACGGTCGAGACTTTCCCACTAGAATCAAATGTGAGGTTTAGAAAGAGCAAAGAGGATGGACATCATTTAGGGCTGCGTGGGGATGCTTGAGACAAAAAGCTAAATAAAAAAAAAAAAGACTTGGCAGGCACAGATCACACGGGCCTCTGGTGGTCAGGAATCTTTGTCTTTGATGCGTCGCTTTTTCGGGAGGTGACACGCAAAACAGTCTCGTTGGTCGGGGTGCTGCTCTCGTCCGTCAGCTTGGAGGCAATCGTTAGCGTGCTGGTATTGGTGGGGGGAGGGGGCAGTGGGGAGGGAAGGGGTGACAGGCTCCCGAGTGTATCTTTCCGCCAACTTAGGAGCTTCGCCGAGGTCAGAGTCAGACTGTATCTCCTTAGACGATTTTGTCAGGGATGTTTAAAAAGTGGCATCTGCTATATTTACCGCGAGGAGCTGCTGGGACTGTGAGTGATGTGTTTCCTTTCCCTTTTTGCTCTCTCTCTCTCTCTCTCTCTCTCTCTCTTTTTCTTCCCCTTTCTCGTCCCGTCTGTTGTGTTTCCTGTGGCGTCGTTCTTCACTTACTTCCCGTGCAGAAATAGATCATGCTCGTATTCCATCATCTTGTTCCTCTTCCTTTCTCTTCGGTGTAGTTTTTCCTGACTGACACAGCGCGCAGGTGAAGGGGAGCCGTGCCAGGTCGTAGAAACAGGAAACTGCGGTGTTTACTCTCGTCTCCTCCGTCAGTGACAATATTTCATGCTGTAAACACCTCGGCGCAGGGACTTCAAACTGACCTCGGCTTTTAACTCGGAGAACACGTATAAAAGGGGGTGAAAAAAATAGACCTTACCTCTTCAAAATACTTCTCGTGAGTCGTAAAAAAAATTCCTACAAGTAGAAATGTGCAATAAAACCCAGTTGTTGTGCCCGTCTGAGGTGTTCGTCACTCGCCCGCCCTCCCTGAGCCCAGCTGCGGGTGCCAGGGGCGGGGGGAGAGGGTGCCCACGCCCGCTCTGATATAAGACTGATCTCGATGGGGCCGCGTGGAGGGTGCGCGGCTCACTTACTCCCTAAAGCGGCTACACATGGACGACTGACGACCTGCTGCGACGACACAAAGCGCAGTCAAGTGCTCCATAAAACAGCTGTAGCAGAAAGTACTCGAGGGGGAAAATACTTATATCTGCAAATAATGATAATAAGCATGATAAAGAATTACAAGACGCGACGACTCGAATTAGACACACAAGAAGGAAACTATCTACCCTCAGCGCTAAAAAGAGGAGGAGGAGAAGGAGGAGGAGGAGGAGGAGGAGGAACAGAGGTAGCAGGTGGGGTCCGTCAGGCCGTCAGCCCGTCAGCCCAGACACTGCCAACTCCTAACTCGTAAAGTGTCTAAATATCCTCCCTGGCACTGGCCTCGCCGCTTTCTACTCCCGCCATTGTCAAGTGACGAATGGATTTTTTTGGCATAATCTCGGTGCAGCTGTTTACAGGGAAGCCAGATATCAAGGCCCCGTCGCCCACTGGCAAGAATGGCCGCGAGTTAAGATCGGGAAGCTGAGTGAAATACGGACGTGACGAGTGGCAATGCGTCAGGTTCAAGCGAATAGATAGTCTGCTCTTAATTGAGGATTTCAGAAAACACTTTACGTACAGAGAACTACAGTTGCATTCCGGCCACTTACAGCTGCAGCGGGAGAGGAATTATCTAGTGAGTTAATATGACACTAAGTGGGACGGACTACATTAGCACTATCTTGGACGCCAAACTCTCGAGGAAACAAGAATGTTCATCGTTTTCTGTTGTTCAATCGCGCGACGGAGGAGCGACCTGACGTTCTGTTTACCCATTCGTCTCCGTCAGCGTGTCTTTGCTCTCGTGTACTGTCATGGAACATTTATTTCGAGTATCTTTTTATCTCCTTAACTTACCCTCGCACATGACTACACCGTCACTTAAAGACGGGAAGAGCAGTGACCACTTTTCCCTTGGTTATAATGCCTTCACATACACCTGGGGCCCTACATTCTCGCCTCAGCGCCTCTGAATGGGCACGTCCACCCTCGTGTCTGACCGTCGCTACGCCACTCATTTGCTCATGCCAGGAAAAATTTCTTCCGTCACCTTCCGTGCCAGATGCCCCGCGGTGGCTGTGTGGGCATGCCAAGTGAGGGGTGGGAGGGAGCGGCTTCACGAGCACGCCCTCAGCTTCACCATAAAGGGGGAGGGGGACGGGAAGGTGAGGGAGACGTAGGTAGGCTGCTTCACGCCTGCTTACAGAACACTAATTATCGTGTAGGGGAGGCCTTGGGCGGGTTGTTTTGTGTTCCCTTGGGATGGGGAAAAGGGGGGAGTATTGAGTGGCGCGCGACACCTCCGTGTATGAGTGTGTCGGGGCGCGGTAGTCCTAGGCGAGGTGGAGCAGGGGTGAGGAGTGGGGTTAAGCACCTGCCGGGAGGGGGCGAGAGGAATTTTCTGGCCAAGTAAGACGGTGCGAAAGCTTTATGATCAATATTTCTCCGCTTCACGCGCTTCTTTCTTTCTTTCAGCTTACTAACGAAAATAAACACACACACACACACACACACACACACACACACACACACACACACACACACACACACACACACACACACACACACACACCTTTGCTGATCTCTTCTCACCCTTCTAAGGTGTAAAGCGAAAGAATCCGTTGCATTTTTCCTCCGTTAAGCCGAATACCTGGGAGGGTTGTGATGCCTTCGACGACAACCCTCGCCTCCCTGCCCTGCTCGGCGACGCTCAGCTGTGAGGTGCCACTCTTAACAGTGCACCGCCTCTCCTTTTTTTTTTTGCACATTCCCAACCCATGCTCTCCCCTCGCCCATAAGCCCCTGACACGTAAGCATCTTAAAATAACAAAGAACGTATCTTCGGTCCAGAGAGAGCTTCGTCTTTTTCTCCACTCCTCTCCTACAAAGACAGAGTACTCAGCCCCCCCCCTCCGGCCCTTCCCCTCCCCCACACACACGCACACCTTCCCCTTCACGAGTCTTCCCGCCTGGGGTCTGCACATCACCTCAGGGCTTTTTGTTCTTTTTGCTTTCTTGTAATTCGTTTTAAGATTGTGTCACTCCACCCCGCCCCAGTGACGGCCGGCAGCTGTTATAATCAAGTTGTCAGTGTGGCACAAAGACAGATAACCAGCTTTCGGGGCCTGACTTTCGCTTTTAATCTGATTATTAATGGCGAAATTGAGCAATTCATGAGATCAGTGTCTATTCGAGGCCCAGCCAGGTGGTCTTCCGCATCATTCTTCCTCTCGCACTTCGTCTTCACATTAGTCAGCGCCGCGTTGACACACAATGTGCTCGCCGCACCGCGCCCCCGGGCACGCCGCCCCTCTGGCCACATCTGTCCCGGGACGGCTGGCCGAGACCTCGATTATGGACGATAATTATAGTGACTACGTAATAAACATAAATTTTAAACGAGAATCGCGTTTTAATTCGTTTATCTCTTTCTTACAACGTTTATAATACTAAGAGATGGTGATTATTTTCCACATGAAAGAGGAATGAGAGCCACTTTGTCAGCCTCGCAGGAGTTGAAAGCAGCTATTTTGACGTTAGAGGAATGGTGGAGCTGCCTTGATGAGGGAGGGAGTCAACACAGTCAAAAATAAGTTTATTTGACTTCACGCATGTTGCTGTTGTCACTCCACCCGGGAAGAGGGAAGGGAGGGCGGGAGGAGGGGAGGGGAGGGGCCGCCGCCGAAGAATATATGGCGCAGGAAATTGAACTGTGGAAGACTGACGAAGGAGCGACACGGCGGAGAGAAAAAGAAAGAAGGAAGCATCAGACGAACATCGACGGCGGGGACAGGAGACGCCGCCACGCCGCCCCTCAAGCGCAGACGCGGAAACTGACTCCCCCTTGAGCGGCGCTTCGACAGGCGGAAGGTAAAAATAGGGAGCGTGAGATATTAAACACGAACCCCACAAACAGTGATAAACTACCACCTATCCTCGCCGCACCTGTTGGCCGGGGCCGTGGGCGTCGATGCTTTGATCTCTTGTGATAGACGGGCGGCGTGGGCGTGCGGCGTGACAACTTGTGCGCGTGCAGGAGTGAGGAGTGAGCGCTTTGGAAGAGTACAGGGAAGGGAAGTGCATCAGGAGCGAGTTATTATTATTATCAGCGCTTTGGATACTTATTTATGTTTTCTTTCCCGGAGAACTGAAGAAACATGCAGATCCGGTTACTCGATGTGCCTGTTTACGATCGTTTCCCACCAGGCTCCGTCTCGCAGGGCGTCGCCGCGGCAGCCGGGCGCCGTCAGGGAAGGAGAGGCCTTGGCGGTGTTTACTGCGGGTTCCGGGACACAACTCTGCCTCGACGGGCCCACAGCTCGGCCGCCTTCCCGTTTACGTGAAGCTGAAGCGTCGGCATGTGTCGCTGCGCCCGTAAAACACTGCGAGCGACTGAAGTTTAGGGTTCGGTGCTGCGGACGGCGGCGGCGGCGGCGGTGGGGTTGATATGTCTGTGGCGGTGATGGCGGTGATAGCTGTGTTGGTTGCTGAGGCACGAGGGACGGAGGCGGAGTGTTCCGTCTTAGCCTGTCTTCTTTGTCTTCCTTGTTCCAGAGCCGTTGAGGGTAATACATGGGGCTGTAGAGCAAGATTAACATTTATTTTCGTATTTCGTCTTAGTGCAGAGGGCTAGATTTCCGTTAGTTGAAATACAATGAACAACACACACACACACACACACACACACACACACACACACACACACACACACACACACACACACACACACACACACACAACTCAGTATCGCTCGGTTTAGCGTGCAGTCGAGGGAAGGTGACACACACCTGCCCAGAAATTAAGGCTCATTGACTGACTCGAACTCAGGTGAAATGGATGGCTGGCTGGGAAAAGGAGGAGGAGGAGGGGAGGAGCAGGAGGATGAGGAGGAGGAGGAGGCGAAGAGAGATCTGGAAACAAAAGGAGCAGGATGAAGGAGATAAGTGGAGGAAGTAAAGTAAAAGACAGACATCAGAGGCGGAGCTGAAGAAGACAAATCCAGAGGTGAGGTCGAGGCAGACGGGTGCTCGGCGGTAACGATGACCATTCTTTTCCATTTGCCATGATTAGACCACTGAGTGATTGGAGGGAATGTTAAAGTCTGCCTGATAAATGTTAATGATCGCGTGATGCATGGCTGGCAAGAGGGATGAGGGGAGGGGGGTTGAGGGTGGCCGGGAGGAAGGGGAAGGCTAGGGAAAGAAAGAGGAAGGAATAGGAGTGCCGTGGCGGGGTCGGGGAGCGGAAGGAGTTGCTTACAAGTGCTTCCAAACTAACAAAAAACACAGTAAACTTGCGTATCTGCTATTTTTGAGTATATTGCGTAATGTGGTCGTGAGATTGTCGACACTGCAGCCTTAAGGGGTCGTACCTGAGGCTGTGGGTCGTGTCTGTCGCGGGTGTTCCTTGGCCGCTGCGTGAGTGATGGCGGGACGACAGCGCCTCCGTCAGGTGGAAAGGTGGCGTCAGTTACGTTGATAAAAGGACGGAGTTGGAGGGCGTAGGGACTGTTTATACCCAGCCGTCACCTCCTCTTTCTCCTTTTCTCCTCCTTTTTCTTCTCCCTCTTCCCCCTCCTCCTTCTCTTCCTCCTTCCCTCTCCCTTCCTACTTTTGCTCCTCTTCCATAAGTGAGGATGGAATGTTGTACTCCGTGGGAAACTTTCTAGGTAGTTTTCGCTCCTCTTCAATGTGTGACAGTCATAAGAAAAAGAATAATTGAGTTCAGGAAAAGAGAAAGGTACTCGTGGTGTTTTTTTAGCGATAGAAATCAGATACAATTATACCTGTCTCCGAGGTTAATTAATCTAGTAAACATATCCGCGCGTCTTGTAAAATGAGGACGATGACATAAAAAGAGGACGGAGCGAGTGAGTGAGTGGGAGCGCAGGGAGACGAGGAAGCAGCGTGATGCCGTGGTGAAGGGGAGGAAGGCGAATCAAAGGTCACAGTGAGCGTGGAGAGTGACGGGCAGAAGAAGGGAGGAAGGGCGGAATGAGTGGGTGGAAGAAGGTCTGTCGCGGCTGAGAGGGTGGGGAAGGGGAGTGATCACGTTGCAGGACTGTACCGTGGAAAATGTTGGAGCGACATGTTGCCTCAAGACTGTGTGCTCTGAGGGCCAGATTGTCGCGCTGCCTTTCGCCTTCGTGCGGGTTTAGTATCATTTCTCCCGCCTTTCCCTCACGATCCTCACGCAGCGCCTTAGATGACCGACTTGAGACCTTGGTGCATGACTCGGCTCCTCGCTACTACCTCTCATAAACACCACCCAAAGGCCCGAGGAGTGGAACACACAACTGGAGGCGAACATTTAGGAGAACTGTGCTGCGTATCGCGGTTCTGGCAACACAACTGTCAGACGATGTCGCCCCTTGACTGACAGACGGCCGACACCAACATCTCAGAGGCTGACAACCGACGGGGATAAAACACGACTTGCACCAGACGCGGCTTCAGGTAGAGACTGTCAAGGGGTTGAAAATGGTAGAGGAGTGGAGAGGGAGGCAAAGGGCGGCGCGTGAGGGAATAGTGTAGAATGGGAGGGTGGAGTGAGTGAGTCGAGTCGGTTGTGTGAGAAATTCTACTAGTGTGAATTGTGAGTGAGGGGCAAGTTGTGTGTGTCACGAGGGTGCGTGTGACCCTGAGCGTGACGTCAGCCTGTGTGAGTGTGTGTGTGTGTGTGTGTGTGTGTGTGTGTGTGTGTGTGTGTGTGTGAGAGAGAGAGAGAGAGAGAGAGAGAGAGAGAGAGAGAGAGAGAGAGAGAGAGAGAGAGAGAGAGAGAGAGAGAGAGAGAGAGAGAGAGATGAGCTGACAAAGACTTATACCAAAGAGACAGAGAAAGTGTGTGTGTGTGTGTGTGTGTGTGTGTGTGTGTGTGTGTGTGTCCCTCCCGCCACACAATGCTCCAGGAGTCACCACCATTCCGTTCGTCCTGCAGTCTGATCTTCACGGACGTAATTGCTTGTGGGTCGCCATCACTCGGCGCTGCAGCACAGGACGCCCTCCACCCCAGCGCTCCCCTTGACGCAGGCACAAAAGACTTCACGTAAAAATTAGATGACCCGAGGAAATTTATAGCTCAGTGACGGCACATTAACACGGCCATACGTTTGGTGATTTGTGCGTCTCTGAAGGCAGCTCCGGGAAGACGCTGCGTGGGGAGGGAAACGGGGTAAGGGGTTGGAGGTGAGGGAAGAATGAGAGCAGGGGGACGCGAGGATGAGGGGGCGGCACTAGCATATTCAAGTAAAAGATGAGGAGTTGCCTGTGTACGTTCACAAGACGGAGGCGGCGTTGCAGTGACGAACTTAGAATAGCATAAACAGTGGATGGCGTTGTGTTACGAGGCGCGAGACTGAATGACTGCGCCTCACGCCTCTCCTCTCTCTCCCCCCTCGCCCATCCTCCCTTCACCTCCTTATCGCACGGCAGACTTTGATCACTCTCACGTTTTCAGATTTCCGTAAGAAGCTTCGCCGCCTCGACACTGGTTGCTGGTGACGGATCGCTCCCTTCAACCTTTCTCTTTTTTTCACTATCTCGAATCCACAGTCTTGGTGGTAGATCACGTTCTCGTCGTCACGCCTTTCCCTCCTCTCTCTTCCTCCTGCTGTCTCTCTCCCTCACCCCCAAGGGCACCGAGGAGAGGGAGGGTTGGCGCCGCAGGTTAATCATGACGTGAGGTGCGGGAAAAACAGGTATCCATGCTGTTAGTATTTTGCTGCGTTGGCAATCATATACATCCGCTCCAGCAGACTTTGCTAGTAATGAGGACACGGTCTTCCTCCCCTCCTCCTCTCCCTCCTTCTTCCTCTCCCTTCCGCCTCCCCTCCTCCCCTTCTTCGCTCCCTTTGATGGCTAGTTCCTCCCTTCCTCCTTCCCCCTTGCATGAAGAAGGGGAAAGGGCCTGAGGAGGGAAAGAGAATGGAGGTGAGGGGAAGGGAGAGGAGGAGGCTGGGAGAACAGAGAGGGGAGTGTCGTGTAGTGCCACTGGGGTAGGGCAGAAAGGGGAGGGAAGAGGGGTTACTGGGGTAGAGCAGGAGGGGGAGGTGGGGAGCTGAGGGTACCGAGAGGGGAGTTACTGGGGTAGGGCAGAAGGGGGGGTGGGGAGCTGAGGGTACCGAGAGGGGAGTTACTGGGGTAGGGCAGTAATGTCTCAATAGCGTGTGGCACAGGTGGACGGTGCCGTGGCGAGGGATGGCACGCACGTGTGGAGCGCTGCCTGGCACCCCCCTCACTTGGCACCCACCCGCCCGCACTCCCGTCACCCCTGTTGATACTGTGGCACCCTCGCGCGGCGGCGGCTTCCAACTCACTCAGGCTTTTTATTTGATATTTTCCTTCACTTTGATTTACTTTTACACGAATCTCTTCCGCCTGTTCCTCGCCGTCACGAGAATCGGACGTCCCAAATTGATTCTCGTGTTTTTGCGCTGCTTTGTAACTTTTGTTTTTTGAGTTTATTGCTGTGATTAAGTAGTTATTGACTTTCTCTTTTCCCAGGAATAATTAGTATCTTTTTTCTCCCTCCCGTTGACCTTCTCTTTGTTGCATCAATCAAACTTCCTTTCCAGCGGCGGCGGCGGCGGCGAGTTCTTGCGAGACTAAACTGGCTGTCACGTAACCTTATGTTCCTCAGCCTTGTGTTTTCCTTCCGCCATGACCTTCCGCCGCCCTCAGAGCCTTGGGGGGAAGGGAGGGGCAGAAGAGGGAAGGGGAATACTCAGATGGTGAAGGGGAAGAGAAGGAACAACAGGGAAGCTATTGAGTAGAGGAAAGGAGTGGTGGAGATGATAGTGGTGGTGTTGATGGTGGTGATACTGCTGCCATGATTGAGATGATTATGGTGTTTAAAAGAAGTAAAAATTGTGTTTCCGGTGTGTGTAATTTGGCTGTGTACTAAACGAGCGTCGCCTCCTCCATCGCTGCCTGTCATCTTCATCTGTCTCTCTTTCATTCAATAGACTTTCTCCCCTTGGCCCTTCCTCCCCTCTTTCTCTCCTTTCATATACGTTCTCTCTCTCTCTCTCTCTCTCTCTCTCTCTCTCTCTCTCGCTCTCGCTCTCTTTCTCTCCCTACGTATGTATCTGCATCTGTCCTCCTTCCTCACCCTCTTCACCCTTCCCGTCTCCCTCCTGCGTCTCTCCCCACACACTTCCCCTTACCTCCATCTATTTCCCATTCATCTCTGTACTCTCTCTCTCTCTCTCTCTCTCTCTCTCTCTCTCTCTCTCTCTCTCTCTCTCTCTCTCTCTCTCTCTCTCTAAATATTCATGTCGTTATTTACGTTTGAGCTAAAACATTGCTGATTTGCTGGCTTTTAAAACAGAAAAATACGATATTTATTTTCACTCGTGTTCGACTCCTCCGAATCCATTGACTGCTGCTAGTCTGTGTGTGTGTGTGTGTGTGTGTGTGTGTGTGTGTGTGTGTGTGGTTAGGGGTGTACAGGCTGTGGTGTGGGTGGAGGGGGAGGTGCTGGGGGGAGGGGGTCGCCTTGGTTCAGGAAGGTGGCTGCGGGGGAGACTCGCTTATTGGGAACCTCAGCAGCAGCAAATATGGCGGGTCGGTTTTGTGTTTGACCGCCTCTGAGTTGGAGTTTGTTATCATAGCCCTTTGTGTGGTGGTCGGCGAGCCCCGGGGGAGTTGCAGCGCTCCCAGCAGCCACCCGCCCCCTCCCGCCCTCGTGTGTGTAGGGTTCTGGACGGGCGGGGGAGGGCACGGCTGGCCTTTGGTTGTTCTGGTTTACTTAATTAAGACCAAATGGGTTTATTGTATTTGGTGTCATGTATAATTACACAAGTGTTTCCATGTTTTCGTTCGTGTTGCTCCCGCGTCTTGTTGCTTCCGGCCGCTGCTCGGCGTATTGTGTTGCGGCGATGCATAATTCTGGTTTCAATCATGCTATCATTGAGTCTCATGTATATTGATTAACATGAATGAATCAGCCTCAGTCCGTCTCCTTGTAAGTGATGAATGACTCAATTACATATTTAACAAGACTAATGCCAGCACTTTATAGCTGAGCCGAATTCATAGTTTATCAGCCTCGTAATGTCGGACCTGATGTCAGAGAAAATATGTGAAGCTAATTAGGGATAGAGTATGAAAGGAAGGAAAGACAAAGAGGAGGAGGAGGAGAGGGACGGCGGAGGGCGGCGAGAGGGTGGGAGTGTTGCCTCGGGGCGGCCGCGGGTGAGGAGAGGGTTAGCGAGGAGAGTGAGAGGGAAACAGGTATGGCAGGGAGGAAAGGAAATGCAGGAAAGAAATATTGAGTCATGACAGGGTTGGGAATGCAAATGGGGGACCAAAGGAAAGGCGGGAAGGGACCTGCAGGGGCTACGGGACACACCTGCCATGCCATATAAGGGTGAGGCGACGCTGCCGTGTGCCGGATGAGCCCATCGCTTGCCATGTAAGCGCCAGGCGACATAGGTTGTCTATTAATTGTCTGGGGATCGCCAGAGTTATTCGTGAAGTGAGGAACCCCAGACGCTCTACTCTGTGTCTGCGGGCGGCGGTGGTGCTAACGGTACGTCGTGTTCTGATCTGATCTTGACGTTTTGCTGCCTTAAGAAGAGTGGCTGAGAAATGAAGGTGTTTGCGGCGGAGAAGTCATGTTGAGAGTAATTTTGTCTCCTGTGTGTGTGTGTGTGTGTGTGTGTGTGTGTGTGTGTGTGTGTGATGTAGACATGGATGTCCTCAATCAATGTTTCTCACCAAAACCTTGACTTTTTGTCGGAGGAGGAAGCTCAGTACATTCTGTTCATCTGCTGAGCCTCCAGCCACCAGCTGCGCCTCGTGCCCCACACCTCACCAGAACGCTGTTTTTCTTCGAGATAAACATCATCAGGAATCGGCTGCAAACTTCCTGCGTTGGTGACGGACCGCCCCTAGTCAGCCTCTTGTGTGTTTGGCAGATGATGTCGCGAAACAACCTAACGTATAGCTCTTTCCATAGCGGTAACAGCGGCGACGACTAGACTGACCATACTTGACGCCGTCGTCTTGTCCCTTTCGGATGGGACAATGGCATGTTATGGTTTAGGGTTCAGCTGTCGAGTTATGACTTATTCTTCAAGCGGTGACCGGTTCTGTAAAACTTATATTATTAAGTATAATTAAGATGTCAATATTTAAGTGTTTTAACAGTTTATATCATGATAATAAGCTAACAAATTCCCTCTTCCTGTGGCCGGGGTGTCGGAGGTGGTCATAACACCTAAAATATTATTTCCGGCCGGTTGTTGCTCCCCACCTGGCCGGGCAAGGAGGGCGAGGCGCCGCGGCGCTGCCACTGGTGCTCCATTTAGGGTTCTTAATCACAATCAGGTGTCTGATGAGGAAAACAAAAACTGAACTCCCACTCGAGGAGGGACGCACTGTTGTGTATGCTTGCCTGTGGTTTGACCTTCATGTGCCTGGGCCTCCAGGTGCTTCCTTAGACTCACCGGCTCGCCTCCCTTATTATCGAGTACTCTTCTATCACTCGTCGCATTTAATTTAACTCGAGATTATCGTCTCTCACTGCAGAGAATCATTTATCGTCCCCCACGCCTTGGGTCCACCAACGGCCGCGCCGCCTCCCCCAAACCTGTCACCGGCCGTTCGAGTTGACCCGCCCGTGTCACATTCCGTCTAAACCCTCAGCAATCCCCGCTAAACCCGTCACGGCCAGGCAGGCCTTCATAACCAGCCCTGTGTTGGGTTGCGCTACAGTCCAGTCGAGGCTCGCTACAGGTTCCTTAAAAAGATAATGGAAATTTGATCCATCAGAGAAACTGAGAAAGAATGACGTTGATCCTAATCATATTGCGAAAACAGCAGTTCTCCATTTGCAGTTGGAATGACAGGTATTGCCTAGGCCATCAGCCGTACCTGCCCGGCCTGGGTTAAACATTTCAATCCGGTGAGTGCGACCTTGCTGGCCAGACGCTGTCGACCCCTCCCCGTCAGGAAGGATTGGGGGAGAGCGGGGCTGCAGCGGCGAGGACGTGAAGGGAGACGCGAATCTTGGTTGGAAATCTAAACTCAGAATTGCTAGAAAATGAACTAAGTCAATGACCACTTATATAAAATTCCATTAATCTTCTCAAATATGGATTTTTTGGGTGCCAAAACTCCTTCGAGTTACTAATTCTGAAATGCATCGATTGTGTTTAATTTATTTAGATAAAATATATTGCGGTGGGATAGTTTTTCCCTGAGTAATGACAAGATGCCATCATTGGTCACCACAGGCCACGCAGCCACACCTGGTGTTCACTAATGAAAGAAAAAAGAAGGTGGCGGAGCGCGGGCATGCTCCGGCTTCTAATTAGCACGTGGGCTGAGGCACAATGACGCGTGGTTGGGTCATACATACCCGGCCGAATACAGACCGCTCGCCCGCCGCACCGCCGACCGACCACGACCATAAACTGCGGGCGGGAGGTAGCCGGCAGGAGGTGTGAGCTGGGGGTGGCGAGAGGGGGAAGTTTATTGTAAGGTTTACCGATATTTATTGCAGGATAGAGGTGGCAAGGGAATTCGTTGCCATTGCTTAAGCAACCCTGGGCAGGAGGTTGGGCGTCCAGGAGTAGGAGGCCTCCGGAGACGCCTGCGCCCGCCCACCCCCTCCCTCAGCCCTCCTTCATGGCCTGTTTTTGTGACCGTAGCAAACTCTTGCAGGGTAAACAAAGCTGTTGTCATGTGTTATTGCTGGCGGGAAGGACAAGTACATTGGTTTTTAGGCCGGAAGAGGAGGAGGAAGAAGAGGCGCAGGAGGAAGGAAGGGAGGGGGCATGACACTCAGAGGGGGGAGAAGGAAGGTGTTGCGTGCCGCTCACAATTTGGGAACACATCAAGGCTATTTTTTGCTTCGATAACTAGTCTAAAAACTGCCGAAAAACTTCCGTACGTCGAAGGCTAAAAATTAAACGTTTGATGTGCTCGTTGCTGTCGCCTGTAGCACATTTCGTTAATTATGATTTCATATGTTTTTTTAAGTTACTAATTGATATTTTTTTCTTTCAGGTAAGTACACCTGTGTGCTGTGCCTGCCGTGCCTCATCGCCAGCAGGCCCCAGCGACCCCCGTGGCTCCCCGGCAGCAGTAAGTACACTTCCCCGTGGTGCCCCGTGCCCCTTCCCCTGCCTCCCCTCCCCGCGGAGATAATGACAACAGTACAGTATCAATAATGATGAGAACAATGAAATTAATATGTGAATTGATAATAGAATTTTATTATAATTGATATCATTATTATCAATTAGCATTAATGGTTATTGTTAATTATTTTGCCATTAGATAACTTGCCCTTAACATGTGTTGCTGCATCCACATACAAGGGTATTAGAGGCTAGATCACGCCCGAATGGTATATTGCTATAATGTACCGAGACAGGAACACGAGAGCACTCGGCGGCAGGTAGCGGCGAGCTACCTGTTTGACCGGCAGTGTCCAAGCACACCTCAGGGCTAGCCAGGTGTCTCAGTCCCCTCCTCCGCTCCTTTTGCCAGGCCACACCGGAGGCTTGTGTTGGCGTCAAGGGTGTTGATCGTTTGGGCTCATCACCAGGAGCCGTTGTATTGATGTGTGCCTGCCGGCGACCCACCTCGTCACGCTCCATCGTCATCACGTCTCCCACGCTGACAAAATAATTTGAAAAAATCGCTCAAAGTAAAGACACTATAAAAATGAGCACTTCCCGAGCCTTTGTTCATCGTTGGGCAACGACGGTGCGCTGATGGCTTGTGATTGGCATGGTGGAGCTGCATGGCTGCCGGGTCATGAAAAATTCATATCCGTACTTACCAGGGTCACGTGATTAACACAAAAGGTTACTCGTGGTACAGCCGAGTTGGCCGCGGCCTTGCAGGGGAAGGGAATGGCCCTTTTGAGGCGCGAATGTAGGGGCTGATTTAGAATGCAAATGTATGCGGGGTTGAGTTACCCTTTGCGCCAGATAACTCAGGTGAGGCGCAAACGTGTTAGTAAACCGACTTGATCCTGACAAATAAGCACAAGAGCTCTTTCTTCAGCAGCCTGCAGCTCGTTTTGAACCTTAAGGACGAACGGGTAGAGTCGCACCATCTTGATGGCACGGCGGCTGTTACGCCCATACACTCCCACGCTTATTGTTTGCTTAGTATAATAGTGGACTTGTTGCCTGCACGAGAGACACTGGCGACGTGGACGAGGGACGCGAGCGACGTGCAGGGCGGCGCACGTGGGGACCGGCGGTGACGGGAGAATGTAGAAACGGAAGCCGCACTGTCAGCGTCATCGGCCTCATCAGTGGGGGCCTGCAAGTTCTTAGGCGTTGCGAGGTGTAAGTCCTGCGTCACTAGTTATGATAATGAGGGATCGTCGCAGGACCGCCGGCCACCGTGTGTTGATAGAGACTCAAAATTATGCCTTAAATGGCGGTGTTCCTCCGAGGAAAAACAGCGCCATGACGCAGGTTTCCTCTTCAGCTGAAAGGGCCTCTTTTGGTTTCTTCTCGCCTACTTCCACGAGCCCCTCCCGCCTAAGCCCTTGAGCCTCCCTTTCCCTCTCAGCACAGCATACCTCGCCCACTCTCCTTCCTCCACAACAGCCCTCAGCCCTCCTCTCCTCCCCTCCCCCCGCCCGCCCTCAGCCCCGCACTGTTTCCCCTTATCCGGTCCTCGGGTCGTTAGCGTCTAGTCGTCTTTTTCTCAAATTATCCCACTTTTTATTTCTGCCATTTCCGTGCATAACAATTAGCAATCTTATCTTCCATAATCACGATAATCACCAACATTCTTGTTCTCCCTCCATCAGCGTTCCGCCTTTTTACCCATTGCGTGTAATTTTTTCCCTTCTGCATGTTTTGCCTCTTCCTTCTGTTTGTCTCCTTTGTTTTACCTTCCGCCTCGCCTCCTCCTCCTCCTCCCCGTCTTGTTTTGTTTCCCCTTTCATCAAACTCTCGTTCTGGTCACTTCATCTTCTCAATATGTTCATCTTCATCTATTCACTTGCATATGAATCGTCACTCTTTATATATTTTCCTCCATTTATCTTTATTCCTCTTTTTTGTCGTTTTCTTTTGGAGGTACACTTCCGTTTTCTTCCGTCTGAGCTCATACTTATTTTTCTTTCCCTTAATGCCTGTGACGCGCATTTTACCCGCGTTATTTGTGTTGTTATTCCTTGTTATGTTCAAATATAATTATAATCTTTTTCCTCACGTGCGTCTTTTGCTCCCTCCGTGTTCCTTTGTCATATTATCTCTCTCTCTCTCTCTCTCTCTCTCTCTCTCTCCTTCCTTCCTTTACCTCCTGCTCGATCTCCCTCTGCTTCCTGATTTATCTGCTTTTTACCTCGCTCTCCATTTTACTTCCACGGCCATACCTTCCTTCCCTTTCATTTACCCCCTTTTCATCTTTCCTCGTTTACCTGCGGGTCGGGTCCTCCGCCTCGCCACCCTCGGGCTGCCGCCTCTCTTCTAGCCGGCGGACATTGACGAAGTAAAATGGGCAGGAGAGAGCGAGGGGGAGAAGGGAAGTAGAAGAGTAAGTCCCCTGGTCAGCGGCTGATGTTTTGTGACCGCATTTTAATGATGTGGCAGCAGGAGGGGCCAGACGGGAAAATGTCGCTAATTTGTCCCCTTCAGGAGTGCGGACCCCTCGGGCGCTTAGCGACGCCCCACGCGAGGCAAAGAGGTGGAAGGAGCCGCTGCGATGTTTGGTGGTTGAGGGACGAGCTTCATGAGGGTCGGAGCGTGATAATGATTAGTAGTGTGGTGTTGGCAGGGCCCGTGTAGGCAAGGCGTTCACCACCTCCACCACGCCACCACCACCACCACCACCAATGACATTACTTACTACAACTACTGTATACTCCAACCATCTACTTACTACTACTACTACTACTACTACTACTACTACTACTACTACTACTACTACCATCATCATCATCTCAGTTATATATGAACACACATTGGGATTTATCGATGTGGCTAGTCACTGATTATTATTTGTTTCGATCTGTACACACTGCTGGATATATCGAATGTAATTTAGAGAAGTATTCCCTTTTCTTGCCATGGCTCCGTCTCTGTCTTATGTCTTCTGTCTTCCTCCCTTCCTCCTCCTTCCCCTCCTTTCTGGGTCCTCCGTCAAGGCGTCGTGGCTGGCTGTCCTGCGGGGCTACTCCACGCCCTCCACGCCCGCTGCAGAGGCAAAGTTTTGATCACCGCGTCTTCTTATGTCTTTGTTTATTGACGGAGGATGCATTAAAGGCCTGATGAACTTCGAGACATATCACATTTCTAAACTAAGATTGAGAACGAAGATTTGGGGGACATGCGTTAAGTTTCTCTCATAAACGATGTCTCTCCTCAATAAGCGATGCCTTTGCTCTACTTGTTGCTGCTGCGGTGACTGCCCTCATAAGATGTTTTCCTCCTCCTCCCTCTTCTTCCTGTCCGTCTCTCGGCCGGTCTGCCATGTTAGGGCTAAATGTGTCATCCTTTTGGCCTTCTTTTGGTCGCCTTTTGGTTTTCTTTCAGGGTTTCTCGGGAGGGCTGCGGGTGACAAATTCCTGCCCGCCACGACCACGACGCCCTGGCCTTCCCCCCACACATCACCCGTCCCTGCCGTCAGCTGGGCGACGTTTGGGTGTGAGGAGCCTTTGACGGAGGCGCGCTGGGGAGGGAGGAAGTAGAGGAGAAGAAGGAAGGTGTTGATGGAGCAGTGGGGTCAGGGGGGAGGTGTGAGTAATGAAGGCTGTGGTGTGCGTCGTGACACCAATGGCGGAGATGATGGCCGTTAATAACTGACGTAATGACAAAGATGATTCACTGATTGACGATGATAAAAAAAAAGCCTGAAGTTCATGATTTAAGGTAACTTTTCATGATATGGACACGTTTGACACTATTTGAGGAAGACACTCGGTGTGGCGATCCCGTGCCCAGTGGTGCCCAACGTAACACAGACCCGCTGACCTCCAGGAGACGGGGGCCGGAGGGTGAGCGGAGCGGCATGACGCGAGACAAATGTGGTGTCTGGGACGGGGCACCGGTGGCCCTCGTAATGACTGCATTGTGGCCTACGTGCCTAATAGATTACCCCGGAGACCGTTTCTCTGCTCTCCACGGCCTCCTTTCATGAACCTTATCTCTGCTCGGTGTGCTGGAAGACATAGCTCGTCCAGGCGCCCTCTCATGCTGGCCTCTCCTAAGCCACAACTTGTATAACGGCGTACTACATGAAAGGGTCTGCTCACGCTGCTCGCCGCGCCAGAACACACGCTGGAGTGTAGGTCAGATGTGCGAACGAGTGAGTGAGTCGGTTAGGGAAAGAGGGAGAGCTGAGCAAGGGAGGGAGTGCTTGGGTGAGCGAGTTGGCGAGGGGAGGAGTGGGTCAGCGAGCAAGGGAGCGAGTGAGGGAGTGAACGAGTGAGTGAGTGGGGTGAGGGCGAGGAGGGCGGCCGTGGACGGGAAGGGTGGTGAGTATCTTTCCCTGCCAGTGACGCTGTCGGTCCTCGGGGACGCGCTCCCTCGCCCTGGAGCTAGGGGGGGAGGGGGTCATGTGTGCGTGCGGGTGGAAATATTTTTGGGTTGTGTGTGTGTGTGTGTGTGTGTGTGTGTGTGTGTGTAAGCGGAGCTCCTGCTTACCAACTTTTACTCTTGTCATACGTTGCTGATTTCTTACACAACTAATTCTTTGATATCTGTCCGTAAATAAGCTAAGACGCTCAAATCAAATGAAAAATATACATCTGAAGAAAGAGAAAAAAAGTTCAATCCAGAAACACAAGATAGCTAAATCAGGCTTCTGTTATCTTTAAATAAAAAAAAGTAAATATAGAAGAAAATTTGCCTGGATGGTACAAGACAAGGAAGCCGCTGCGTAACAAGTGTATCTGGTGTGAGGCCGCTCTTAGGGGGACTGACGAAGCATTACCCTGACGTATGGGGGTGATCAGGCCCCGAGGTGACCCAGCACTCACCTCCGAGGCGCCGCCGATAAGGGAAGGCCCGCCCGTTTGAGGGATGGCGAGGGGACAGGAGGGACGAGGGATGGGGAGAGGGGGAAGGAAGGGGGGACGAAAGGGGTAAGTAGGAAGAGAAGCGACGTGACTTAGAATGACGAGTGTTGTAACGAAGGCTTTGTGTGTGTGTGTGTGTGTGTGTGTGTGTATATGAGAGAGAGAGAGAGAGAGAGAGAGAGAGAGAGAGAGAGAGAGAGAGAGAGAGAGAGAGAGAGAGAGAGAGAGAGAGAGAGAGAGAGAGAGAGAGAGAGAGAGAGAGAGAGAGAGAGTTGGAGAGCGTCAGAGAAAGAGTGAGTGTAGACTGAGTGATGAGTGGAGGGTGAGGGAGGGGTGAAGCAGAGGAGGGAAGGGAAGGGAAGGGAAAGGAAGGGATGGACGAGGGGGAGTGAGTAAAGGGTCGGGTCAGGAGTGGATGACGTTGAGTGATGGGGCACCTCAAGGACTCCCTCCCTGTGCCCCCCCTACTGATGGATGGACGGGCCGGGGCGGACATTTACCCATCATGGACAATGGCCCATCAACGGCACTGGGCCTCCTGGGACACCAACACTAAATATGGATATTTTCCCTCCACCCGAGGCCCTGAATCTCCGTCTCACGTGTCCAAAGCTCATTGTTGCCTCGGTTTTCATTTATAACACAAAATATTTTCCATCTCCTTATTTACATGGTTTATTATATTGATACTGCATCCTATTTTATTTTTTTAACCGCGTGCTTTATTTTTTTTTTCAAACACATCCAGTTCGGTCCGTCACGACGTGTTCCAATTTCCCTGGATATTTTTCGTGCCTGCCTCAGAGGGGGAGGCTGGAGGGTCGCGGCGCTGGCCTCTCGAAGAACATGCCAGCATCCTGGGGCGGCGAGGGGGACGGGTTTCCTCACTTCGAGGGATATCTCTGGCCGCGTTAAAACACCTAAAATAAATAGTTAAAGCCACTTTGGTAGCAGAGGAGTTACTTTATCAACACGCTTGGTGAGAGAGCCCAAAAAACCCGACCCTGAAGCTTAAACATCGTAGAGAACACTGCTTTGAGATTTATGGGTCATTTGTTCCGGTTACTTTAGCTTCGTCCGAACAGAGGAGCATTTGGGGCGGCGGTGGTGGCGGCGGAATCGAGCCACCCTTCCCCTGCAGCTCCCCGCCCCAAGACCATCACCTCCACCAGGAAACAGGAAATGGCGCCCTTAGAGTCAGTTGATACTTCTCCCTTCCCCCCTCACTATTTTTTTTTGTTATACCCACGCTTGATATATTTACGAGGCTGCGAGGGTACTGCTGGTCTCTGCTGCGGAGGGCATAAAGGCTCCGGCGCTGTGCTACCTGAGTGAATAGACATACGCACATAAATTGTCTGGCGGCAGCCCGTCTGTAATGGCCCCAGATGTGACGTCGACCTTTCACGAATTTATGGCAACGGAGCGTCACGGGTCCCGTTCGTCATAAGGGAGAAAAGGAACAGTAATGTCGTCAATAAATTTCCCTTCCGAAACAGACCAGAGCAGAGACTGGATGGCCGGGGAGTGACTGGCCGGCTGGGAGCGTGTGTGTGTGTGTGTGTGTGTGTGTGTGTGTGTGTGTGTGTGTGTGTGTGTGTGTGTGTGTGCTGTACTGCGTTTTGGATGAACAGCTGTGACGTAGTAGATGTTAGAGTTGTTGTCTATTGAACTGAGAGAAGTTATAGCATCACAGGACAAGGGAAACACACACACACACACACACACACACACACACACACACACACACATGAGCGCACAAACGGACAAACGCACGTACATACATACATACATACATACATACATACATACACACACATCCCCACCTGTCGGGGAGTGATTTACTGCTCTGGCATCTTCCCTTTCCTTCCAGACCTTAAGTAGGAATCTTGACATCTTACTCGAACCTGTCTGTCTGTCTCCTTGTGTTTGTGTGTGTGTGTGTGTGTGTGTGTGTGTGTGAGAGAGAGAGAGAGAGAGAGAGAGAGAGAGAGAGAGAGAGAGAGAGAGAGAGAGAGAGAGAGAGAGAGAGAGAGAGAGAGAGAGAGAGAGAGAGAGAGAGAGAGAGAGAGAGAGAGAGAGAGAGAGAGAGAGAGAGAGAGAGAGAGAGAGAGAGAGAGAGAGAGAGAGAGAGAGAGAGAGAGAGAGAGAGAGAGAGAGAGAGAGAGAGAGAGAGAGAGAGAGAGAGAGAGAGAGAGAGAGAGAGAGAGAGAGAGAGAGAGAGAGAGAGAGAGAGAGAGAGAGAGAGAGAGAGAGAGAGAGAGAGAGAGAGAGAGAGAGAGAGAGAGAGATGTGGGGGATGGAGGTTTAGGCGTCTTAGGCTTACACCTCTAGCGTCTGGTGGCAGCGAGAGCGACGTGATCCATCGGCGAGGTATGAACGTGTCCGGCCTGACGGAGCGAGGGCGTTGGGGCTGATAAAGCAACGCGAGGGGAACAAATGGGGGCCAGGGAAGGGACAGGCAGACTCCAGGCACCGAGACAAGACAGTGACACCCCGGCGCCGTCGACGACACCCACTGACGTACTGGCGGAAGCGTGAAAATGAGCCTTACGTCACCCCGCGGCATTTAGCACCATCATGCCGCCGGCCCCAGATATCCCGGGTGGAAAGGTTAGCCGTAAATCTAATGTGGCTTCAATGGCAGGGTCGCCCCAGCTGACAGGCCGCCGGTCTTGGCTCGGGGGGCTGCTGGTGCACGTCTCACCAGAATCACCAACAGATCTAAGTCCACCTCGATTTCTCACCATCACACCAGCAGATAATACGCAATTTGGCATTCATTACATTTATTTCTCTCCCTTTCCCTTCCTCTTTCTCCTTGTTAGGGTCTATTCTAGGTCTTCTCTGTTGTTTGTGAGTTATGTGGGAGAAGTATGTTTGTTAGTAGGTAGGTAGGTGCTCCTGTACGTGGGGGTAGAGGTGGTGGTGGTTAAAGAAGGAATGTCATAACGATGTGAATTATTATGCTGGCTGGTGCCGATATTACGGGTGTTATGATGAGTCGTGGTGATGGTTAGATGGGGATGTTGTTGACGGAGGCGGCGGTGATGGGGGAATGAGGCCTCGGGGGGAGCTGTGGTTGCGGGGTGGTTGGGGTCGTGGTGAGTGGTTGAGGTGGGGTAGTAGTGGTGGTGTTGGGGATAGCAGGGATGGTGGTTGTCTTGTTGGTGGTGGTACAGTGATGATTGTGATGGATGTGGAGGTAGTGGAGATATTGGATGGAGTGGCAGTTGATTCATCGGTGCTAGAGCTGCAAGGGGATTGGAAGTAGTAGCAATATCTGTGGTGGTGAAAGTAGAAATAGCTGAAAAGAAATGAGGAAGTTGTGGTTGTAATGGTGGATGAAAGAGATAAAGAAAGAAAAGAGAGAAAACAGAGCGGGTTGTTGTTGTAGTTGTGCTTGTTGTTGTTGTTGTTGTTGTTGTTGTTGTTGTTGTTCTACTGGTGGTGGTGACGGTGGTGTTGGTAGGTACAAGGAAAGAAGAAAAGAAGTAATGAAGGCAGCGGTGGTGGTGGTGACGGCCGTAGTGGTGATGGTGGTGGTGGTAGTGGTGGTGGCGGTGGTGTAGTCGTAGCGGTGCCTCGATTGATGGTAGTTTGAGACTGTAAAGCCATCTATTAGGCCGTAGAGAGGACGTGTACTTGGTGAACTTTGGTCGTCACTCGCGTCGTCTGGACCAACTCGTCTGGCGCAACATCAGCGAGAAGCCGTGTTGTTGGCCCCAAGTTGAGTCGTCAGTAACCCGGCTTCGGAAAATTCTGGCCGTTGACTGCGACTGTTTGAGAGTTGGGTTTGAGCCGCCAGCCAGCCAGCCACATCCACATCCACATTCGCCCTCTCTCTCCCTCCCTCCCCGTGCCCAGCTGAGGAAGAAAGGAAAGGAGTGGTTGCGGAGATGTGTGGGTGTTGCTGCCGCTGCTCTAACTTAATATGTGACATCCACGCGGTTCTTGTTCGGTGCTAAAAAAAAAAGTGGCCTCGGGAATGCACAGTGAATTTATTAGTTGGAGGGGCGGGCTGTTTGCTGACTCACCGTGGCGACATCGTTGTGCAACCCACTGAGAATATTAACACATCGAAGGACAATCCTGAATTCTGTAAATGCGTCGATGAATCTTGCGTTCGGGTATATTCAGCAGCTCCGCCAACTCATTCACGTGGTGCCCCCTCCCCCACTCTCTCCTGCTTGCCCGCCTCGCAGCTCCCCTCGTGTCCTCGCCGTACACGAACCTCTCCTCTTTTTTCCTTGTTTCTCGATGCAGTTTTTGTGCTGTTTTCAGTCGGCCATTCTGAGAGTCGGTCGATATATTACAGCTGAGTGAGTGACGTGGAATGGCCCGCGGCACCCCGAAGATCGCCTCTATGAAGGGCAATGGCAGTGGCGAGAATGCTCTGCGCCCCGAGATAAAAACTTTTCGGGCAGGTCCCTCAGCCTCGAGCCTACAAATCACTTGACATGGACGTGGTTCCTGCTGGCCGGGACCCGTCGAGGGGCGGCGGTAAGCGGCCCAGGAACACCCGCGGCATTTAGAATGGAAGCGTTAGTCTCCCGGCCGGTGAGATACTAAGCGTAAAGTGCAAGGCGAGTCAAGAGTTTACGAATTAATGCAGAGGAAACTTTAGCAGATCACCGAATGCAAAGTTACATCGCGAAAATTGTGGGACATTAAAGAAGAATAACATTGATACTTGCGTAGTAATGTTACGCGTCGTACATTTTTAGTTCGAGAAGTGTGAAGACAGAATTATTCTTGCATTTAGTTACAGTGGTGTGGGTTTTGTATTGAACGCGTCGCCGTGAATGTGTGTGTTGCTGATGTATGAGGAGCGATCAAACAGGGGAAGTTTGCTCCCTGATCCCCGCACAATGAGGCCTGCGTCTCGCGGCCGACATCCCTGCCTCCCAACAAAGGCCGCTGTTTTCGTTTCAGCCATTTATGTCCAAAACTATAATTAACTGCGGAGGGGAAAATCCTCGAAATGTGTGTCGGGCCGGAGCCTCCTGGCAGGGGTTGCTTGCAGACGGTGACACGGTGATGGATGCCTTCCCGGGCACGCCACTTTCAAACGCTCCGCCCGGGGCCCGGTCAGCTGCTGCTCTCCCTCCTTTCCTACCGCCATCCATCCTTCACCGCCCCCCCTCCACCCCCGCCCGTCTCTCCGGCTGTCGTTAGGGAGCATTCGCAAACCTCCGTAATGGCCATGACGCGGAGAGAGAAGTTCATTAATGGTCAGCGAGAAGCTTCACTTCATTAATCACGAGATATCAAGAATGTCTGCCGCTGGGATGTACCTGAGATTTTGAGATTTCGGGGTGAGATGTGGCGGGGAGGAGGTCGGGTTAACCTCTTGACCATTAATTCCCCGAGTAGGGTTACCGGGCCTGTCTGCTTATCAGTAATTTCTATGCATTTGTTTGAAGTCTTAATGGTGAAAGACGCGATGTTTGACTTTCAAATTGGAGGCTCCGGGGCGAAGTAATGAAGGGAGCGGCCTCATCAGGGTCGTCACCTCCACGCGCCCCGCTGCCCCGCCAAGCCACAACCCTTCCGCTTCCAGGCCCGGTGCCTCTACCTCCCGCTGAAGGGGCAGAATGTTTTTTTCTTTTAAGTTTGTTATTTTACGTTTATTTTGACATCGCAAACGTTGCCTCCAGCATTAGGAGGTGCAGCAGTGTTAGAGGAAGTGTTGTGATATTGCGGATTGGCGTGAGCAGGTAAGCATCTAGACAGGTGGTGATGGAGATGTTGCGGGCGTGGGCCGAGGACGGCAGACCCCTGGGCGGCCTTGCCGCAGCCTCCTTCCCGAGGGATAACAGCTGCCGGAGCGCTGTATGGGGGACAACCCGGCCCTTCTGACTGTTTGACGGCCGCATCATGTGTCCTGCGATGAAAAATTAATGACCAAATGCATTCGCCAGGCACCCCTCTTCGTTGAGTCCCGGGCCCACGCCGGGACTAAAGGCCAGAGTAAATCCACCCACTCGGCACCTCGCTATAAAGGTCGATGAAGAGTGCGTATCGGGCGCGGGTTAGTCTGGTCTTGTGGGCGCGCTATGTCAGGCGACATAAATCAAAGAACAGGGCCAATAGTCTTGTTTCGTCACCTACAGCCGAGGTTGGGCGTTGCGTTCCGTTCCTCATTGAAGACGTAGCGGCGAGGCGGCCTCACCATTACTCATGACACCAAGGCTGTCAACGGGACGACGGCGGTGCCGCCCCGTCCGCTCCACTGGTGCGTCCCGACACGCGGTCGTGGGGAGCCTCACTATTATTACAGGTGAGCAAGATGTTCGTCACCTGTCGACCTGTCGGGCCCCGCCAGCTTTCTGTGCCAAGACTCAGAATGTGCGGCGCGTGAGGGGCCACTACCTGCACGGCCGGGTCGGAGGGCGTCCCGCAGCCTCTTGTCGAGGGGCTTTCGTTGCTCTTTATCCATGAGATAAATTATGCCGCGTGGAAAGCCGAATTATGAATTTATTCCTTCGACAGCTACATTAGACATGAGGGAACAGATAGCTTTTAGACACCTATGCACTTAAGCTACAACAACTACTACTACTACTACTACTACTACTACTACTACTACTACTACTACTACTACTACTACAACTACTACTACTGTTACTGCTACTACTACTACTACTACCAGTTAGGTTTAACATATGTATTAAAATCATTAACCGTGAAAGGAAAATGTACCTACAGCCTCAGGACAGTCAGAGTTGCATATATTAACGTTTATATAAAAAAATCAATAAATAATAAAAAAAATACGAAGAAATTGAGAAAAGAGAGACTGATAATTAGAGGGAGATGACAAGTGGAGGAGAAGGAAACATCCATCAGGAGGTATTTCCGCTCTCTCGCAATCATCACAATTGGGGATACAACTTATTGTCTCCTGCTATCGCTCCTTGATATATCGAGACTAATAACATATATGACGAAATTGTTGTTTTTAGCGTCGATGGACCGTGAAGGATGGACGCCGAGGACTTGGTGACGGAGATGTCGCCGGAATAAGACTCGTGGAAGACCTGCCTGGCGAAGGGAGGGAGGGAGAGAGAGAGGGAGAGAGGAGAGAGGGATTGAAGGTGAAGGGGTGACGGGCGGGGGTTAGTGTGGCGTCGTTTGTAGCGGTGTCATTGTGGTGAATGTCTCGCTAATTGTGGGTGGCTGGCTGGCTGGGGCTGCGTGTGTGTGTGTGTGTGTGTGTGTGTGTGTGTGTGTGTGTGTTCTGAGTGCTCACTGACGGACGGCTTGATAGTGTTTGTGGTGGTGATGATGTGCAGTTGTTTGTGTTGTTTACGTTGTTTGTGTAGTTTGTGGTTTTGTTGGTGTGGTGAAGACGCTTACCAGTCGGGAATTACGTAGACCGGCTTTGTTGTTGTTGTTGTTGTTGTTAATTATATATGATTTCTTTACCCGGTTATCAATATTTATCCTTTTATTTACCTATACATTTATTTTTGTTTATCATGTTAATTAGTATATTTCTTTTTTACTTTTTTTTTATTTCTGTATTTGTTTCCTCCTCATATATATCATTTTTATTTTATTCTTTATTAGTTAGTATATTGAATTACCACTGAATACAGAAATAGACCAAACTCCTGAAAGGGAATTTTTGGAATGACGTCAGCATACAACAGCGACGTAAACAACAACAGTAATGACGGCAATACCACCACTTAACAGCAATACCACAGAACCTGAATCTAAATGACGAAGAAATCATCCCAGCGGCAAGCTATGAATAAAATCGTGTGTATATTCAGCAGGGTTGGAAAAAACCCGGGTTTTTTTAAAAAAACACAACCCACTGGGTTTTTTTGGGTTTTTTTGGGTTTTATTGTTTTTTTTATTATTCATATTTATATGTAAATCAGTTTAAATATGCATTTAAAAAAGTAATCTAAAGTGAAATAAAAGATTTGAAGTGTTATCTGAAGGCCAGACACTTGGTTGATACAAGTTGAACTTGTACTGTACTGGTACCGGTAACGGGTAAGTGGTAACTAGACAGGAACTGAACAGGTACTGCTGACTCAGTAGCCTACTCCTCACTCCTCAGAGGCTCAGTGTTGTTTCCATTATACAGACAGAAGAGGAATCAGAGGACCACAGCAGTTAGCAAAAATGCCTGCTGATAGTGGGAGAAAAAAGGCAGCTGAGTGGAATGAAGTTGACATTTTAGAAAATGAAAAACAGAAAGCAGCCTGTAAATACTGCAGCCAAATAATTAGTGCAAATGAGACCAGGAACTTAATCTCAAGATTAAAAGAAAACCCCTGTTTGATGTTATTTATAATTTCTTTTTTATGTTAAATGTATTTTTAAAAAACTCAAAAAACCCCACTTGGACCGGGTTTTTTTGAGTGGGTTTTTTTGGGTTTTTTTGGGTGGGTTTTTTTGGGTGGGTTTTTTCAATGCCAACCCTGATATTCAGTAATACAAATAAGTTCGTTGCAAATGTTGGTTCGCGGTAACATGGGAGCGAGGGAGTGGGGGGTGTCAGGTAGTGTGTATGTGTTTGTTGATGTGTATGTGTGCTAGGGTGTGAGTTGATGTAAGTGCTAGTGTGGGCGTGGGCGTAGGTGTATGTTGGTGTGCGTGTGTTGATGTCGGTGTGGGTTAAGGTGTATTTGCGTATGTTTATGTGTGTGTGTGTGTGTGTGTGTGTGTGTGTGTGTGTGTGTGTGTGTGTGTGAGGGTGTAGATGTCGGTGTGAGTGCAGCGGAACACCTGTGCGAGTAGTGGCAGCGACAGGTGACCCACATAATTGGGAAGGTCGAGACAACACTTCCCTCTGACGCGCCGGCAAAAATGTTGTTAATGGCGGCGTCAAACTTTCATGTGTTCTTATTTCCTGACGTCCCGCTGTTCTGACGGTGCTCCAGTGACTCATCAATACCTAACGAGGGCAGGGAAGAGGTTGCGAGCACCTGCCTGGGGAACAACACCCTCACCACCACCCCCACTACCACTGCCACCACCACCAGCAGTACCACTAACACTATCACTCTCAGTCATGACATGGCCACCCCCACCACACCACCAACCTGCCTACCATCACTCACCGCCACCAGTCACCACACCACCACCACCACCACCTCACCTCACCTCACCGCACCTCCACATCACACACTGCCACCACCTCCCTCCTCTCACATCTCACTCCACCGCCACTGCCGCCGCCGCCGTCGGCACCGCCGTGTCAGTGGAGGGCTCCCAGAGGCTGCCCCGCGTCCCGCTGCGCCTTGGCCATCAGCAGTTAATCTGTACATTTGTGATGGCCTCATGGAACCCTGTGTACTTGGCTTGCAAGATGGCCGAGGTGCCTGTACTAATATTTGGACAGGACCTGATGGATGGCATAAACTGCACGGCTCCCCCGCTGGGCCGCCCACCCAGCCAGGGAGCCAGCAGACCCGGCCCTCCCCGCGCGCCCGGCCGCCCACCCACTCGCCGCCCCCCCTCCTTGCCGCACACCCGCCCGCAGGTAAACGCCAATACCCATCACTTCTCCGCCGAGCCATTAGTATAATCAAATAAACAAACCTCGCCATCATTCTCTTCCGTGAACTTTGATTGCTGTGCAAATGAATAACGTCTTGATTATAGGTCCGTCTTGAGAGGAAGCGAGGCTCATTAATAATAATTGTGCTCGCCTCCGCCTGATTGTAAGTGTTGGTTCCCCTTGTGAGTGCTCTCTGTCACGCCCAAACACCGCCGCACCATTACTGTCACTCTGCTTTCTACTTGTCCATTCCGGCTTGTGCCATACTTAACAGGAAAATCTCCTTCACCGTGACACAAATTGCCGCCTTTGCGTTAACACACTTCCGGACGTTGCCGAGGGCGCCGGCCTCGTGTATAGGGCCCGTGTCAACACTCGCAGTCCCGGTGAGTTACGGGTTCCTGTAGACGGAGCATGTCACGTCGCAAGGACGCTCCCGGGCGAGAGGAGCAGCGGGGCGCGGCGAGGCACCAGATGACGTGGGCGGTGCGTCCCTCCCCCTCATGGTCCAGCCTGTTGAGGGGGAGGTTACGACCGCCGGGTGATAGCCATCAGTTTACGTTTCTTGTCACTCGTTTGTTATGTGGTGGAGTGGTGTTTGCCCTGCGCCACCCGCCCTCCACTGACAAGACTCGTTTTTTTGTTTACTCTCTGCGCAACCGTCACCAGCACCCAAATTACCCAAAAGGGAGGGACGCGGCAGCGCTGTATACGGAGCGGCTGGTGTCAAGAACCAAGTTTGCTCTACGGCGGGGACTGTTTGGATATAAGATTTTTACAGCTCGTGGGAAGTTTAGGCGCCCAGACAAGGAGTGAGTCGCCGCTGCACAGTGCGCTGCGTTGAGGGAAGTTGACGGAACGATGTAAACAAGAGTAGATCATGGACTCTTAGCTCACCACGAAATAAAATTTAGAAACTCCCAAGACTGGCGAGGGTCCTGCGTGAGGCAGGGAGTCCCGCACCACCATCTGCGGGTGAGTTGACGGATCGCGAGGTCAGCACCGTATCAAATGTGTTTTTTGACTCAGAAAAGGAACACGTGAAAAGATGATTAATGAGGAGGGAACTGAAAAGCCGGAGGCGTAGGCGCACGGGTGGTGGGGGTGGAGGGCGACTGTGAAGGCAGGGGAAGGCGTGGGTGGAGCGGAACCGTGGGAGTGTGTGTGTGTGTGTGTGTGTGTGTGTGTGTGTGTGTGTGTGTGTGTGTGTGTGTGTGTGTGTGTGTGTGTGTATCACGGGTATGAGAGTGGGGCTGTCAGGGAGTTCTTATATTCATGCAGGTCGTGTGAATATAATCGCTCGATGAGGAACAGCGTGCAAAGACTAGCGAACATGAGTCCCAAAAAACTGAAAATGACGGGCGTTGCGGTTTTGTGAGGTGTTTGACGGGCATGGAGATTTCCGAACGAAGATGAAGAGCCCGATGAAGTGTCTAGGTTATGAGGAGTGTGAGGAGAACTGTGGCGTGGAGTGAGGATGAGATAATGACGGCCCTGGCTGAGGCTGCCGGGAGGGGGAGGATGAGGGTGGCGGGCGAGGGAGGTGCTGGCCCGAGGGAAAGCGAGCAGGAGGGCTGGGAGGACGTGGGAAGAGACGCCGGGGTGAATCAGAAACGAAGACGAAGGGAGGGTAACCGAAGGAAGTGGCCAGCTGGAGCTCACACATACTACTTTCCAGATAAGTAATACTCGTAATAGATTAAGACAGAGAGATATCCCTTGACTGGCTCGGGGGCGGGGGTGGAGAATGGGAGGGGGAGGAAGAGGAAGGAAAGGGGTATTGGTGGGTGAGTTGCTTTGTATGAGAGAGCTGAAGACTGTGATCTCCAACTTCCTGCTGTGGCTATTTAACTGACAGGAAGTGTTTTATAGCAGTCTCTTCATTTTGACTGTCTGCTTCCTCAGCGCCGCAGCTTTAGTGCCAATTAGCATGACGTACGGGACCAAAGTGCGGCTATCAAGTAAATAGCGGCTTTTTGCGGCGGCCCATTATCCCCCTCCCCTGCTTACACGGCTCGGTCGCTTCATTAAGAGAGAGTTTAACGCAGTGTAGCAAGGCCGGGTGTAGGGCATCAGTGTGTGTGTGTGTGTGTGTGTGTGTGTGTGTGTGTGTGTGTGTGTGTGTACGTGTAAGGTCTCGCAATCACATCACGTCAGCCCCCCAGGGAAGGATGTGGCTCGCTTACACGTCGCCATATCATTATAACACACGGCGCGTCACACACCCCGCGCCATAACACCCACCCTGCGCTGGGCCGTAATTGCATCGCACGCAAGCACCGCGTCCAGCCACGGCACCGCAGCATCGGCCGCCAGGAAACACCCATCACCGCTCTCAATATTTTACATCAACTCGAAATTACTTATGACGACACTGACGCGAGTGATATATTAAGAAAATTAACCGCTGTCCTGGAACTCTCGGTGCTCCCCAAGCGGTCAGGGCGAACCCATCAGCCTAAACAAGTGAAGGAGTGTTAATACGTGGGTGTGAGGGAGGAGGCGTGGTTGGTTGGTGGGTGGACGGGTGTACTCGAGTCTCAGTCTTGGGGGAAAAATTGTCTAGTGATCAAAGTTACTCTCATTTTTGCTGAGGAAGATGGCAGCTCGAGGCGTGACGAGGGGGCTGGTGACGTGCCGAGAGGGGTGACGCTCTTTTCCCCTCACTTTTTTCCTTCTCCTGCGCCTCCTCCTTTCGCCCGTCATCACCAAGGGACACGTCCACTCCTGACGCCCCGACCTTCATCTGTCTGCCCTCCTGTCCACTCACATCTCCCAGCCTGACCTTCATTTCCTCTCACCCACCACCACACTTCGCCCACCTCTTCCGAAATTTCATTCCCTCCTCTTCCTTTTCTTCCTTCGTCTCCTCCTCACGCTTCTACCTCCCTCCCTGCCTCCACCCCTTCCTCCATTCCTCGTTCCTTCCCTCCCTCCTATCATTCTCCTCACGTCTCCTAACTCGTCTCCTTCCCCGTCAGCCTACAATTAGAGCAGTTTCTGGAACGTCGTGGCAAGCGGACCGATGCAGCCATAGGAGGGTTGTTGACCTCTACGCGGGGGTCTTCGTCGCCCCCTTCGTCAGGAGAGCTCACGCCACTTAGCCGCATGTCCTTATCTTCAGAGCCCCGCAGTGTAGACATGCAGCTAGACCCTCCGTGGGCTCTTTCATGCATGGCCGTTGATCCTAATCCTCCCGCGGCTCATATAGTCCTTTGCCTCCTGCTTGGTATGATTTAGCGTTGGTTTTAGTTATGGCGCGGGACGGTAGTAGTGGCGCTGTTGTTGATGTTGATGCGGGTTGGGATGGTGGTGGTTCTGCTGTACTGTGGCCTGTTCTGATCCATTGATTTACTGCTGGTTCTTAGATTTATGGTGAGAAGACTATGGGGGTAGTGGGGGCGTTTGTTGCTGTGGTGGTGGTGATGGTGGTGGCGGTGGTGGCGGTGGTACGCTACTCTTCATAGTGTCTTGACGCATGGTCGTTTCGCTATTTATTTTTTCCTGATCTGCACCGGGAGAGCTTCAAGAAATATCAAAACCGTCCGTGTTTGCAACTAGACCCCTGTCCTCCTCCTCCTCTTCTTCCTCCTCCTCCATCTCATCCCTCATACCCCGTCTCCACCACACCAAGACCACCACCACCACCACCACTGTTAATCGGGTACTTATTTTTACTCAAGATGGTGTTGTTGTGTGGGGGTTTTCGCGCCATAACTTTATAATTCTCATATCTATACATCAGGTTAATGCTTAGTGTTAATCTCCATAATGGCTGACACACGCCGGTAAGTGACGGGCAGTTCGAAGTCGCCCTCGCCCAGTTGCGCCGCGGCAATAACTCAAACCGAAGAATGCAGTTCGAGTCGTGGCCGCGGAGGAGGGCGAGTGGCGGCGGCGAGGCGATAAGAG
Source organism: Eriocheir sinensis (assembly GCF_024679095.1). Classification (NCBI taxonomy): domain Eukaryota; kingdom Metazoa; phylum Arthropoda; class Malacostraca; order Decapoda; family Varunidae; genus Eriocheir; species Eriocheir sinensis. The sequence continues at coordinate 9,018,926 of NC_066525.1, forward strand.
CTGCTAATGATACACAGCCGACTCCCGAATCCACCTCGTTTACACCGGGAGAGAGAGGGAGGGGGAGAGAGAGAGAGAGAGGGGAGGGGGTCCTTTATACCTCCATGGTCCAGAGGCAGATTTAACAGACTGTTCGTTTAACTATCGCTCGCTGCTGGCACCTCCTCCATCTGCTCACCTCCTCCTCCTCCTCCTCCTCATACATTTCATCCACCTCCTCCGCCTTCATTCATCCTCCCCCACTTTATTTTTCTCTCCTTCATACGTCAGTCTCTTCGTCACTTCTATCTCTTCCTCCTCCTCCTCCTCTGCCTACTACATCTTCTCCTCCTCTTCCTTCTTTTATTCTTTGTTCACGTTATTCTTCTCACCTTCATACGTCGTTCTCTTCGTCACTTTTACCTCCTCCTCCTCCTCTTCCTCCTCCTCCTCCTCCTCCTCCTGCTCCTCGCTTCCGCCCTACCCACGAGACCATTACCGCGGTGGGCGAGATTGCTATTTATTGTGCCTTTTTCTCGCTCGGGATGTATTTTTTGTTATTCAGGTGAAGCCATTATGCGAGGCGATGGATGCGTTTTATGGAGGTGTTTGTGCCCGTGATGAGGGTAGTCGTCCGATCACCCGGGAGGAGGAGGAGGAGGAGGAGGAGGTGGTGGAGGTGGAGGAGGAGGATGTGCAGGAACAAAAGAGAGAGTTTAAAGAAGTACAGAGAGAGAGAGAGAGAGAGAGAGAGAGAGAGAGAGAGAGAGAGAGAGAGAGAGAGAGAGAGAGAGAGAGAGAGTTAAGGAAATAGCCATGAACTCATTACAAAAAAAATGCTGGAGGAGGAGGAGGAGGAGGAGGAGGAGGAGGAGATGTAAAGGGAATGTGACAGTGAGTGAATAGAGAGGAAGAAGTGAGGACGGGAGGGAGGGAGAGGTGGAGACGGGAAGGGAAGGGAGGAAGGGACAGGAGAGAGAGGGAGAGGGAAGGGGAGGGCGGCCTGTAAGTTGTTGTAGCACTCCCCTTCTTAATGCGAGTGTTTTTCTGTGTATCGCAGGAAGAGTGAGCTTAGTTGTGATTTGCTGTGTGGATGTGCCGTCACTCTCTCTCTCTCTCTCTCTCTCTCTCTCTCTCTCTCTCTCTCTCTCTCTCTCTCTCTCTCTCTCTCTCACGTTTGCTTCTATACACTACCTTCAGAAAACACTAATTACAATGATACCAACACACACGACGTACAGAAGGATATTAACACGTGTTCTTGTCTAGCTCCTCCTCCTCTCCCCCGCCTCCTACACACACACACACACACACACACACACACACACACACACACACACATAGAGGCCAGCGTGTCCGGCTCTCGTCATGCTAAAGATGAATAATTCCTCCTCGGGTTGAGTGACACTTAGGCGCGGAGCTCACACAAAAAACGCTCAGCCGCTCCGTCCGTCATCGCTCCTACCGAGAACCAACAATCGCGCCGGAAAAGCCCCTCACTCCGCCGCCGCGCCTCTAATCATCATCGGAAAACGACTCAACTCTCCGGGAGCAGGGAAGGGAAGGTTGATGAGGGGAGGAAATGGAAGAAGGGGAGAGTGGCCAGGTTGTGCTACGGGAGTATTACCAGAAATTGCTATATATAATTCATTAGAGGCGCACGATTTATAGAGGAAGAGAGAAAAAAAATATTCGCACGCAACTTGAAAGGATTTCCGACCGACTCTATCTTGACTGATTTCCAACGTCTTACCTTTGTCTGGTTTCTGCTTTGGCTCCTCGTAATTTCCTTCTTTTTCCCAAATCAATCTCGGCTTCCTTTCCCTCGCTGCCTCACCTTATCTACCGCAAGTGAATCGTTTGGGAGTGTAGCCACCTGCCTCGCCGTGCTGGAGGCGGCCACAGGTACAACCAGGTACTGGCAGCCACCGACACGCCTCTCCGGAAGGGAAGGTCGAGGCAGCAGGGAGGGGGAGGCGTTTTTTGCCGTGTGTGAAGGCTGCTGATGGACTAGGGAAGTATTTCATCTAAGTTTATTGGGTAATCACCAGGGGGAATCGAGTCGAACTGTTAGCCCCGGTTTGTTAGATATGTTTTAATGGTTCTTCCTCCTCGCAGAGCGGTCGGGGATACCTCAACGTTCTTTATGTTGTTGCTGCGGTGGCTCGGGGCTGTAAATCTTGAGCGAAGGCGTTTCTGAAGAGCCTCGTTTTCCTGTCACGAACAAGCAAACAGCGGAGATACTTGTGTTGATCTGCTCGAGTCGCCGATGTTGTCTGAAGAGCGATGGCGTGGCAGCAGCTGTTTGTAGCAAGCGCCGCCCTTTTGTATCACCGCAACGAGAAATTTCTTACGTGTTCACACAATTACTGACTCTTCTTTAACAAGATTAAATTAATGACTTTGTTTTTCCTCAATGCATGAAGCCATTTTCTGTGTTCTGGGAATTGGTGTGTGTGTGTGTGTGTGTGTGTGTGTGTGTGTGTGTGTGTGTGTGTGAGAGAGAGAGAGAGAGAGAGAGAGAGAGAGAGAGACTGACTTCGGGCACATCGCTGTTATGTAGAGGGTGAAAGTAAGAGGATGCCTCGAAGGAGGATCGTGTTGAGCGTCGGGTGGATGGGCCTGGGTGGAGGAAGGGCGTCGGGAAATAGTTGAGCGGCGGCCGGGCGGCGGCGTGACGCAGGGCTGGCATGCGGCCGCCCCGTTCTTCATTCGCGGCCAGACATTATGACCAATTACATTTCAAATGGATCTGACATCATCAAAAGGGACGTCTGGCCAGTGTGGTCAGTCTCGACACCCAGTCCTCGCCCCGGGCGTCTCAAACCACTCCTGGGCCTTCACGGCCTCCATCCCGGACCCTCCGAGGAATCGCTGTAGAACTGCGTATGTCGTGCACTGCAGCTTAAAATAGGAGTGACATGAGTTCGTGATGGCGGTGATATGAGTTGACGTGCTGCCTCTCCTCACGGAACCCTGGGCGACTTATCAGCTCCAGCACCGTGGCGGCGGCTTCCTGGGGGTCGCCGGAGGGGGCGGCGAGGGTGGGGTGGCATGTGTTGGGGGCTGGGGTGAACTGGTCCCCCGCGGCTGGGCGGAGTCAAAACCATCGCAAGGACGTGAAGTGATAAATAGCTTCAGGAGCGAGCGTTGACGCCTCGCCCCGAGCCTTGGAGTCAGTCGCTGGAGGGGAGCAGGAGGAGGAGGAAGGCGTGTCCTGTCTGACTATTAATCTTGATCCATAAAGCAGGAGTAATGACGGCGCCGCGCAGCACTCCCTCGCGGTGGACTGTGGCTGCCATGCAAAACACACCCGAGGTCCTCTAATTGTGTCCAAGTGCCGAGTCACTGGCCATTAAGGACACTCGGGGCTCTCCTCCCGCCGCCCCTCGCTTCGCCGTGATTGTCAGCGTTTTAAAATCAATTTCAGTGGCCGGTCATTATTTTCCCTTGCATTATAGAGTGCTGCCGGGGCCCAGGACTCCAGGCGGCGATCGTCTCCGCGGCCCATAGTGCTTGGGTCGCCCTGATGTACGCTCGTAGCCGCTCCTGTTACCATTGTGTCTGTCTGGGAGGCGAGGCTGGGCTGGGCTGGGCTAAGAGACAACAAAGACCCTGGTGATGAGCGCACTTAAGTGCACTCGTTTCGCCGCTTCGCTTTTGTTTCTCATCAATTACATTTCCACTTCTCATCCGTCTTTAGTTTTCTTTCTTTCTTTCGTGTCTCTCTCTCTCTCTCTCTCTCTCTCTCTCTCTCTCTCTCTCTCTCTCTCTCTCTCTCTCTCTCTCTCTCTCTCTCTCTCTCTCTCTCTCTCTCTCTCTCTCTCTCTCTCTCTCTCTCTCTCTCTCTCTCTCTCTCTCTCTCTCTCTCTCTCTCTCTCTCTCTCTCTCTCTCTCTCACTGACCTATTTTTATCTGCACCGTGATTTCTCCAGCTTCCTTTTCTTCCTCATCAGATGTAGTAATTTTCTCGCCCTTTCACGAACTGCAGAGACCTTTTTTTTTTATCTATCTTATTATTATCTCCTTTCCGTCTCTGGTTCGTTTGTTCCTTCTTTCTCTGACGCGACACATATTTACTCAACCCAGATTAGCGATTGACGTCGATATATTGTCGGTCTCAAGGTCTCGTCGTGCGCTGTCTTTCTCTCCTCGTCCTCTGCGGTGCCTTTGTTCCCCTCCGTCCCCGCCCCGAAGTCCGCTGGGTGACCTCCCCTCTCTTCCCCTTCTCTCCGACATCCTCTTGTACTCACACTGAACGTCACTACTCTTTCTTCTGTCCCCTCCCTGTCCTGCTCCTGTTCCTCTTTTTCACTGTTTCTCCATCTCCTCACAACGTTAGTCCTATCTCTTTTCTGTTTCCTCACTCTCCTCCTCTAACTCCTCTTCTCCCCTCTTCCCTCCCTCATCCTCGTCCCTCCATTTCCTCATACAATGTAACCCTCAATATATTTTCTTCCCTTACTCCCTTGCACCTATTCCTCATCCCAACTCTCACCTTTTCCATTTTTCTCCATTCCCTTCACAGACTCCCTCGCTTCTGCTATTGTCATATATCTCCCCTTCCTTTTTTTTTCTCCCCACCTCTTCCTATGGTCATTGTCTCCCCATATACACGTAGATTCATCCCATCACTGCCCTTCTCTCCTCTCCCCTTTCTTTTACCAACCATTCATCGCCTTATTCACTTAATCAGAACTTCTACCCTCGTTTTTGTCCCCTTTCCTCTTCCCTTGTGCCCTCGCCTGACCTTTCCCCTCCCCTCAGACCTACTCGCACGTCCCCTTGACCTTCTTTTCTTCCCCCCTTGTCCTCACCTTGTTCTCCCCCTTCCCCATGACCGTTTTCACTTACCACCTTCCACCTGTCTCACGCCGGACCCCGCCCCACACGACCCTTTCCATCAGCGACGCCCCTACTACCCTTGCCCCTCCCTGCTCTGACTCCTGTCCTTACGTCCCTTGCCCCACATCCTTGCTCCTCCCTCAGTACCCTCGTTCTTTATCCTTCTCTTTGCCTCGCCCCAGCACTAGCCCTTCACCTCCACCCCCCTTTCTCCTTCCACACACAACCCTCCTCTTCCTCCGCCAAAACCGACTTCCAACCCTCCGTCTCCACCCCCGTCACTACCTCCTCTATTCCACCTCCACGCATCCCTCTCCTCCCCCTCCTCCTTCGGCCCCGCCCCTCTCACGGTTCTGGTGCAGCTCATTGTTTAGATCTCCACCTTCTGCTTTCGATTCTCAGTAAGAAGAGGAATCTCCCCGGCGGTTATTCTGGGAACTATGGCTTACGTGTCCCCCGTCCTCTGGTCTTTGGTTTACTTGGAAGTGAAGCAAGGGAGCGCTGAGGGGTCGTTATTGAATGCATTGATCGGAGGCGGAATTTCAGCGAGGATTAGGAGCGCAGTAATGACTCTATTGTGAGCATTCGAATCCGTCAGTATTTTTTGTTTTAGTTCTTTCGTTCTTTCTCTATTCTCTCCTCGCCTCCCCATCAGATTGGAGCACGTAATTCGCGGCGTCTTGATGCGGTTCGTGGAAGTGTTCGCTCCAGGTGTCATCGTCTGCCTGAGCCAAAAGTCCAGGTTCGGCCTGATGAGCGGAGCATGACTGGAAGCTATTTCTGTTTCCTCCGCCGGGTGTCACGCGCACACCAATGTAATAATAACATGTCTGGCGAGAGTGTTTCCCAGAGGCGGCTAAGGCAGAGGAAGGAGGTAGGGGAGGCAGAAGGAGGGAGGCAGGAGTGAAGGGCTGTGTTGTGATGACGAAGAAGAGCTGTCTCAACTTTTTACTGCTCTACGGTATCGAATGCAATGGTTCGACTTTTCTCTCCAATTAAGAATGAAGAAAACGAAACAATTTTGACGCAATCGTAAAGTCCACAGACATGATTCGGCGTGACATGAGCATGGCTAGATGATGGAGGTTGAAGAAAAAAAGAAATAGAAGAAAGAGGAGGAGGAGGAAGAGGAAGAAAACATGGAGGAGGACGAGGACGGGGAGGTGAAGGCGGGGCGTGGCGGCGGGGGCAACACCTGAGCGATAGGAGGAGGAGGAGGAGGAGGTGTGCGAATATTTACGATGAATTAGAACAGGTCTCCGGAAAATTGTACACCGCTGATCGATCCCGTTGGTGCCGCCCGCGATGGAAATTACAGGGCAGTCTTAGGTCGCTGTTCCTGAGTGTGTGGGAGCGGCGGGGGCGGTGAAGGTGCAAGGTGGTGTAATGGCCGTGTGTGATTGTGGCGTATGTGGGTGGTGATGATGGCCGTGGTGAGGTGATGGTGGCTGTGGTGAGGTGATGGTGGCTGTGGTGAAAGGTGATGGTGCTGGTATGGCTGGTGTGTTGCTGGTGTTGGTCTTCATTACCGGTAGCAGGGCAGGTGGTGGTGGTGGTGGTGGTGGTGGTGGTTCTCCCCTTCACCCCCCACTCTCCCTCCCTCTCTCAATCATTGGTGTTTGGTTCATTCCCTCTCCCCTTCCTTCTCGGTACTTCTTCATTCCCCCTTTCCCATCCATTTCCCTTACTCTCCACCTCCCCTACATTACTCCCTTTCCTTCAATACGCCCCCTTTTCTCTCTCTCCCTTCCTCTTCTTTGCGTCATTCTCTCCCCCCCTCCCTCCTCCCTTCTCCCTCAGCCTTGCTCCATTACCTCTCCTCTTATCTCATTCTCTCCTTTTCTGTTCCCACTTCACTCCCACGGTATCCTTTGTGCCCTTCTCTTCTCTTTCTTTCTCTCCACTCCCTCATTCCTTGAAGAATTTCCTCACCCGCTTTTTCCTCGCTTAGTTTCTCTCGTATTTCATCCATCCCTTCCATCCTCCCTTCATCTTTCTTTTCTTCCCTCTTTTGCTTCATCCCCATTCCATTCAACTGGTTTTTTTTTGTGTTTGTTTTTATTCTCCATCTGGGTCTTGCATATGTTCATCTTCTTCCTCCTTCTCATACCCTTCTTCCTCCTTCTTCATATTCTTCTCTTCCTGTCCTTGGTTTCTCCCTCCTTCATTATTTACAATCATCAGGTCTCATTTCACTTATTTTATCTCGGTCTGTCATCTAATCCATTGTGTTCCTCCCCTCCACCCTAGTATCACCGATCGAGCCGCAAACATTTATATTTAAAAGTGTCTCTTCCTTCGATTTTGTCTATGTTTGTTTGTCTGTTCGTCTGTGTTTAGGCTATGGAACACTGTCATCCTGTTTGTTGGGTCTAGAAATTCTCTCTCTCTCTCTCTCTCTCTCTCTCTCTCTCTCTCTCTCTCTCTCTCTCTCTCTCTCTCTCTCTCTCTCTCTCTCTCTCTCTCTCTCTCGTCTTTGGCCTTTTATCCTCATTATTTTTATATGCGCCGGAGTCCATTGTATTATTGAGGCGAGTCTCGGTTATTGTTCGCAGAGTTAATCGTAGTGTATTTCATTACTCTGATTTTGTGCATTCTGCTCTTTGTGCCGCGCTTCCCGTCAGTAATTGCGCGCTGGTTATCCGAGCGGGGTTATCGTTTGCTGGTGCATGCAGTTCTAGTACAAGTTTTTATTGCTATCGTGTTTTTCCGTCCCTTTTTTTTTAGTTGTTCTGCTGGTTCGCCTGATCCCAAGTGACCTTATACTGTTTATTCCCCTCCCGCTGTGACCCGCAATATTTGTCTTCCTTTCCTCTTTCTCCTCTGAGGGTTAAACACCTTCCTTCGACCCGGCTATCTCCATCCTTTCTTAAAACCGTTCACCTTGTCCTTCCGCCAACGCCTTACCCTGCCGCTTACCTCACCCTTGCCCACCTTCCCCACTCCTACCTTCTTCCTCTTCGCCGCCCCTTCCCCTTCGCCACAACCGCCGCCCCTCCCGAAGCTGTGGCTGGCGGGGACGCTGTGGGGGTGTCTGACAGTGATGGACCAGCGCGGATCGGCTGCTCGGGGACCAATACCTGTCACTCATAATTCAACCACGTGCTGCCACCATCGACCCTCCCCGCCTCCTCTCCACCACCGCCGCCGCCACACCACCACTGCCACCACCACCACCACTAATACTACGTCCACTGTTGCCACTACAAATACGTCTTCCCTCCGCTGTTGCCGCTACCCACTACTCCTGTTGCTACTGCTACTGCTCCTACTACTGCTACTGCGAACAATACTTCTTGATATTATATTTTTACCTTCACTGGCACTCCTGCGAGCAATTTTAGTCCACATCGGGTTAATGATTGATGCCTGCACCCCGCCATCACCACAGCACGCCTACCAGCTCCTCGATTCACCGCCTGCTCAGCGCCTCGGGCAAACACTGTTACACTATAGCCACCTCGGCCCTATAATAGCCAACATCACCACTATTACCGCTACTTACGGCAACCACCATCACCACCATCACCACTACCGCCTCCGTCACGCTCACTCACCACCACAACAAACCGACATCACAACACCCCATCGATGTTATCACCACTTACAGCAAGAAACACCACCGCCACCGCCTCTTATACCATGCACCATCACGTTCATCACCACAATAACAAACCTATACATCACAACACCATCGATATCATCACCAATAAGCACCCTCACCAAAACAAACTAAGATTAAAATACACCATCACGAATAAAACCACTTAGAACAACAACAACAACAACAACAACAACGTCATCCCTACCACCTCCTGGCACTATACACACATCTCCCGGCCCCCCCCCCCCCCCCCCGCCAGGCCCAGCACAATAAACAAACACCAAAACACACCAACGCTCAATACAGCCAAAGAGAAGGAGAGAAAGAGAGAGAGGGAGAGAAGAACTGAGGTCGTGGTTTCTCGGCGTGATCGTTTTGACCCCCGAAAACGATACTGGTTGGTGGTTTGTATTGAATATCCTTCTTTGGTCACGTCACGGCAAGAGTTTGTCACCACTGCTATCCCCCCCCCCCCCTCACACCCCCTCTACCACCACCACGACTATCACCAATACGTCCTTACAGAGGGAATAATAGCAACCAAAATGATACTGGGGCTAAAACAATCATAACCACGACTACTACTACCACTACTACTACTACCACTACTACTTCTACTGCTACTACTACTACTACTACTACTACTACTACTACTACAATCACAATCACCACAATCACCACCATCACCACTACCAGTACTTCTTTACAGTGAGAATAATAGCAACCACAACAACCAAGGTCACAACAACTACAACAACAACAACTACGACTACTACTACTACTACTACTACTACTACTACTACTACTACTACCTCCCGCTGTCGTGACTGGCCGTGTATTGATTACGGCCTTCGCTTCTTCCATCGTCGCCTCGCGCTGGTCTGACGTATTCCATTATTGACGGTCTTCAATCTAATGACTTGATAACAGGTGTTTTTACGGCCTCGGCGGCACGCTACGAGAGGTGGTCCTGCGGGCGTCCACGGGGAGGGGGGGAAGGGCGAAGAAAGAGAGGATACGATAGCTGGAATGATTGACCTTCCTCAGGGCTTTGATGGCCAAGGCGAGGGCGTGCGAGGGAGATCGTGGAGCAGATATTGTTATTGCTGGTTAGTGTTCGGTGCCGCGGGAGCAACGGCGCGTGGCTGATTAGGCGGAGGGATAACTCGAAGACATTTCAGGCCGTCGCTCCTTCAGGCTGCGTTACGACATGTCTAATGGGCGGCAGTCAGGGGGCGGAACGAGTGCGCCGCCGAGGGCAGCACAGCGTCGGCACATCGTAGCGTCCTCTGAGGGAGCGGTGTGTGGGGCGCCAAGGGGAGCAGCGGTGACGCAGCACCTTCTGCTCACACTGGGACGTGATGTTGGGGACGTGCAGCATGTTAGGCAACAGTGCTGGTGTGGGTGAAGGGTCAGGGAAAGGCGCGGGCAGGCTCTCCTCGGTACATCAGTGGACAGGCAGCAGTGGTCCCCCTCCTGTCGTTCCCTCCTCATTTCATCACCTTCCTTCCCCTTCCGCACCCGCGATGGATGGCCACAAGCGTGTGTCCATACGTGTAATTATTCTTAAGTAATTCACCTCCTTTGCGTGCGTACGGCGCCCTGCGAAGGACTGAAACGACAGTCATAATTTTGTAGCGGAAGTCCAGGTGTCGGCGGGGACAACGCCGGAGCCGGACGTAGAGTGTGCTGCGGAAAAGTGACGAACCTTTCTGAAATGTTTATTGATCTCTATTTTTCTTTTTTTTTTAGCTAACAGTAATTTGAAATTTATGTTGACAGTCTCCCTCTACTTTTGTATTAGGCTCAGGTAATTACTGGCTGACCCAGACACCGCCGATGAATATTTTGTTAATGGACAAGGGAGGAGGGGGCGGGGAGGGGACGGTGGAGGGAAGGAGGGAGAAGTAACAGTTTATCTTTTGCCGGGAAGAGAAACACAGCGGCGAGAAAGGTGTGTGACATATGTGTAATTCCTAAGTGGCGAGACAGGTGTGTGACGTGTGTAATTCCTAAGTGGATGACTGCACAGATTATAACGCCACAACAATAAAATTTACCTCAGCCTGGAGCTTAAGTTAACAGCGTATTGGAGGACAGATTAACGTAATGGGGACGAGGACAGTGCACGCCGAGGATGGCCTGGGATGGCGAGTCTGAAAAGGTTGAGACCCATGGCTGAGACAAGACAACAACTAGAGCTGAAGGGTGTGACGCGGCGTTGGTTGAAAGGAGAGGAGCGAGGCCTTGGAATGGAAGAGTGACGAGGCCTCCATCAGTCTACCCCGGACGAAGAGTGACGCGGCTGAGGCATATTTGGAGGTGCTTAAAAGAAAGAGGCTGACCGTGTGTAGAACGAGAGGCGGGAGGGATGGCGGGAGGGACTTAAGCGCAACAGCAGAAGTAACAAGATAGATAGAGAGTCAGAAAGAGAGAAAAAAGCTAAATGTCAGCCACTGTACCACCCACACCTCCACCGCTACGCCACCGCCACCAGCACCAACACAACCACTCAGTCTCCCTCTGTCCCGGATGTAAACTGGGTCCCTCTAATGTAAGCAGCCTGTAAAACACACTCCTTGTATACACGAGATGCGCCTGTCTGTGGGTGTCGTCGAGGCGTAGTGTTTTCTTTTCTTCACCACCCCCACCCCCACCACCACCACAACCAACCACACCTCCCCCCCTCCTCCCCCCCCTTCTTCTCTTCCCACCATAGCTCCGAGGGTGATGGCAGTGTTGTAAAATAATGACACGGAAATGGGCGAGGGGTTGAGGAGGGGGATGGGGAGGGAGAGGAGGAGGATAGAGTGAGGGAAAGGAGAGAACGGAAAGGATGGGTTAGGATTATAGGCAACGGGATGGTGTGTGTGTGTGTGTGTGTGTGTGTGTGTGTGTGTGTGTGTGTGTGTGTGTGTGTGTGTGGCGTGAGAGTAGTGGTGATCGACGGAGATAGTGATAGGAGCGGGCTGGTAATTGCCGCTGTATTGATGGTGGTAGTGGCGGTAATAGGGAAGCTCAGGGAGTCGGAATGGCTAAGTCGATGATTGTTGCCGCTGTAGCTGTTGTTGTTAGCCGCGGAGGTGGTAGTTGGGGGGCAAAGAACCAGGTGGTAGAGTGACGGCGACGGACCAGGACGAGAGTGGAGTAGTTGAGCACCCTTACGGCGGTTGGGGGCTCAGTGTGTGTGTGTGTGTGTGTGTGTGTGTGTGTCTCCTTTCTTCTACGTCTTCCCTCCCTTGTCTCCTCCTTGAGCCACCTTCTGCCGGTTCACACTTGGACAAAGGCTGCGTGGCTCAGGTCACGTCCTCCGCTAAGCAAAACAACTCCCGCCGTTGCCTCGCCTCGACCTCTTCGACGTGCAAGACGCGGGGGAATGTAATGGTCCCCAGAAGGCTTAGAAGAGCTTGAAATTCACTCATAAATATTTCCCCCGTCCTTCCCTCCCCTCCAGCTGTCCCACACTGCCTCAGCGGATCCCGGCGGCGGCAGACTAATCAAGTAAATCGCCGTAGATTATTGAATAAGTAGACAGTTAATGAGCTCCGTAAAGCGTGATGGAGTTGAAAGCAAACAATAGAAGTGAAACGCGGCATCTTTCCCGAGTTTTACGATCGAGTTTTATACACATTAATTAGCGGGTTCTATCAAATTAGCTCCGTGACTAACTGCCGTATTATAGTTTTACGGGCTGCAGACTTACCTTGAGGGAGGGAGAATGGAGGAGAGAGAGAGAGAGAGAGAAAAGAAGAAGGGGGAGAGAGAGGGAGGGAGGGGGAAGCAAGGAGGAAGTCCATCCCCCCTTCCCTCTCTCTCACCCCCGCTTGAACCCTCCCTCTCTACATTTGGTTCTGGAGAAAAATAGCTTCAAAATGGTTCACGAATTGTCGATTAACAGCGGCCACGTCAGCAGAAAAAAACTACCCCGTATGAGAGTTCTTGTCTGCTCTCCGGCGGTGTTGGGCAAACTCTGCCTCGCTGTCAGAGGTATATCTCGGGCTAAATGTATTGTCTCTCCCGTAAGGCTGATGCGTCCTTGCCGTGAACCGTGAGGATGAGCTTTATCGAGACGGTGGAAAGTGATGGGCTTGACGGCGGCCAAGATGTAGCGTCAATAGTGGGCGTGTTGATAGACCGCTCGCCAGACCCCGCCAAGTGCTCGCCACAACAGTCCCGGGCTTCTTCCCGCTGCCTCCCGCCCTCCTCATCCCCGGGGCTGACGGTTTGAAGTTTGTATGGAGTTTGTGACGGACGCGAGATGGCCACCAGTCAAAATGTTAGCTCAGGACGCGTTAAATGGCGGAGATGTTTGGGCAAGGCAGCGTAAATACTCAAAGCCTCACGAGCCGCGACTTCCCAGTGTCCGGAGCCGCGCGCGAAAACCGCACGCAAAGGACGGGAAAAACAACAATGAAGGCTGGCATGTTTTCCGAAGCCTGTCAAGGGGCGGCGAGGGGCGGCGTCGAGTACTGTTAAGTTATTGCTAATCTCAATTTTTACAGACTCTTGTGATTTGTAAACTCGGATTCGTGAATAATTAATTTTGTGCCAAACCGAGAGGTGAGAGAGAGAGAGAGAGAGAGAGAGAGAGAGAGAGAGAGAGTTATTATAGGCACAAAATCGAGACTGAGTGAGAGAGAGTGAAGATAATGTAGATAAGGTGCATGGTGAGGCGGGAAGGGTGACGGGTCGCTGTAGAAACGAGAAAGTAGCAGCAGGTGTGAAGTAGTGGAGGTAGAGGAGCTACTGGTGGTTGTGGAGGCGTTGGAGAAGTGGAAGAGGTAGGATGGGGAGGAGTAGGAGCAGGAGGGATAGGTAGAGTGAGAAGTGGAGGAAGAGGAGGTGAGGAAAGTAGAGAGGGGCTTGATAAGAGAATTGAGATGGAGAGGAAGAGGATGGAACAAAGTCTAAGGGAGATGAGGCGCCGTGGAGAGGTCGTGGAGGGGGTATGGGTAAAGTGTAGGTGAGTGGGTAGGGGAGAGGTGGAGGGGGAGGAGCAGGCTGTGAGAGGGGAGTGAGACGCCCCTAGTCAGCCCACCAGCGTCAGGAGAATGAGAGGGGCAGTGATAACAGTGACTCTGGCCATGAATAATTGGCTGACGCGCGAAGTGCTTGACCCCTATCACTGCTCCCTCTTTCTCTTCCTCACCCTCTCTCTGTCTCTCTTCTTTCTTTCGCACCGTCTTTCTTTCTCTCCGTCTCTCCCCCTCCGCCGCTCCTCCCCTCCTCTCCTTTTTTATTCCACAGTTTATCTCCCGTCGTCTCTTTCTTCCTCCTTCATTTTGCCGTGTTTTAATTCCCCCCCTCCCCCTTTTTTTTCGTCCCCCCTCGCGCCGCCGCCGCTCCGATGTGGGTGTTTAGTCAAAATACGAGGCGAGTGGCTGACGGCGGCGTGCGCAGAGACCGAGGGCGCGGGACTGACGCGGTAAACTCCAATCTTCATGCTTTTTGTGAAGGGGAAGACGATGGCGGGAAAAAAAGGAAGGGAAAGAAAGTGAGGGATGGGGCAACGGAAAAATTCAAAGCTGTGGAAGGGAGGAGGAGGAGGATGAGGAAGAAGAGGAGGAGAATGAGGAGGAGGAGGAGCAGGAGAAGGAGGAGGAGGCCGTAGTAGGAGAGGCCATTAAAGGTGATTGGAAAGTAATTTAGCGGGTTATTACAATCTACTGTTCTCATTACTGCCTGCATCTTGCTCATCTCGCCGCCGCCTCCTTCGTCTTGAGACTCCTCCTCCCCCTCCTCCTCCTCCCCCTCCTCCTCCTCCACCGGCTTCTTCTCTCCTACTTTTTCCTCTTCCCTCTCTTGTTTCTCATACACTATCTCCTTCTTCTTCTCTTCTTCATTCTCCCTCTCATTCTACTACTCTCTACTCCTCCTCCTCCTTCTCTTCTTGCTTCTCATCTTTCTATTTTTACTCATTCTCATCCCTCTCCTGTTTCTCCTCCTCCTCCTCCTCATCTTCCTTTCATCTCCATCTTCCTTCAGTGTTTTCTTTCAATTCTCCTTTCCTCTCTCTCTCTCTCTCTCCTTCACTTCTTTTTATCTTATCCTTCCCCTCGCACCATTTCTTAGTCGTCTGCCTGGGTAAAGAAATCTTACATTTTCTGTGCTGTGATTTTGTTTTTCTTCTATTCTTTCACTGTTCCTTTTCCCTCCGACCCTTTCCGCTCGCGCACCCTCGTTCTCTATTTCTTCTTCCATTTCCTCTTCCTCCTCTTTCTTCATTTTCTCCTCCTTCCCCTCCGCCTTCTTCTCGGAACCAATGGCACCGTCTTCCCCTCGCATATCTCCTTTTCAATTAACACTGTGCCTTCTGCAGTTAAAAAAGTGTTAAATCACAAGCTTAATTGAATACTACTTAAGGCGAGATGACGGAGGAGGAGGATAAAGAGAAGGAGGAAAGGAAGAAAGCGAAGGAACGTGTGTGTGTGTGTGTGTGTGTGTGTGTGTGTATGTGTGTGCCGGGGCTCCAGGATAAGGGGGTATATCTCTTTGAAGTATGACAAAAAGTATCATTGTGAAATAACAGGGTTGAAGGAATATGAATTTTCTTTGATCGTGTCCCACAGTAGTTAATTTTCTTTTTGTGGCGCTGTTGCTCTCTCGGCTGAATCTCAATTTGCCTCGCCGAGAAGGAGACAAACGGGAGTCTAATCAGTACAAATGTAGGGAGCGGCTGTCAACCCGGAATATCGATGGCGTGGCCGGGGAAAAAAGACAAAGCTATTACCAAGTTCCGGTCAGGTGTTGCGTCGTCCCTCCTACATACAGATGACGGGTCAACAGGAACGAGAAAAAAAGTGCAGGCGGTCTGTCGTCAAGGCATTGTGGGCCCTGGCGCGGGGGACGCAGCGCCGAGGGGTCGCCACTACCATTGTCATCCACGGCTTGGCGGGTTTATCGTTCTTCTTCATGGCGGAGTATAATTTCATTAGCGGGGCATTACACGTTGCTGCTCTGTGTCGAGTTGAACGGCTCGCGGTGGCGGTGCTTGGGAGTCACTGGCCAGCGCTATGCCGGTGTGCTGCTGACGGCGTCCCTGCCTGGTGTGGGCCGCGCCGGAAGGTCACGCCGCCGCCCCGCCGCAGGTCTGGGAGCAGGATGAGTCCACCCGCGCGCTAATTGGACGACTGAAGGAAGACGGCCGCCTGCCATTGGCCAGGAGCCTTGACGTGGCGGTCCAGGGATTGGTCTTCGGGATCCTGCAGGGACCACATGTGTTGAGAATTGACCAAAAGAAGGTTCCTGCGGGGGGCATCCTAATTTGGAGCAGTTTTGCATATAAATCTGCAATGAATTTCACCGAACAGCTTTATGGTCACTTGGTGTTTGCCATGGGAAAATATATTCTTACAATAATGACCGTATCCCATTGTTCCTGGCAGAGCGTTGTGAATTGCTCCAATGAATTTTTCTTGCCAGGTTGCTGCGATATGACAAGGAAAAGTAGCCGTTGTTGAGGAGGGTGCCGGACGGTGGTTACAGTGTAAGGCTTGCGGGGGCTGGAGCGCCGCCAACGCTCCTCAACTTTGATGTCGAGTTTTTCTGACACGAATCTCTCCAATTTAGACACCTCGCGGCACTTGATATCTGAGGAGATCTGATGGGTTTAGTGATATTATTCAAGAGGCAGACTTACCCGCCTGGCTTTAATGAGGGTCGTTAAGGGGAGCCATCACGAGGCGGGCTCCTGGCGGGGGGCCGAGGTGAGTTTGGCCCTGGGGGAGGGAGGGGAGGGGAGGGGCTACAGGGACAGGTGAGTGGGAGAAGGACTGGAAGTGGGTAACCTGTCTCCTGGGGCCGACGAGAGCAAGGTGTCACATCGCCCCCTAAGCATGGCGGGGAGGGGCGGCGCACCAAGTGTTTCCACCTGAGTCTGGGCGTTCGCAGCGGCGGCGTGGACCCATGGACGACAGGGCTTGTCTCGAGGATTAGCTAAAGCGCGGTCGTTCCTCACTCCTATTCACGCTGTGCCACGTCTTAAGGAGTAGCATAATAACACCCAGTTCCTTGGTGTGTGTGTGTGCGCGCGGCGATGGTCGCAGCGGCCCCAAGAGGAGCCTCGTCCTGCAGTGACCGCAAGAAAACAGCAGCGAAACAATTTAGGTTGTCAGAGGAGGAGCAGACGTCAAACACTGGAGCTGTCACGATGCCTGTTATTTTCACGGTGAAGTCCAGCGGTAAAAATTGTGTTGGATAGAATGGGCTTGTCAGTTGGGGCGGCGGCCATATTTGAGGAGCGCGGACCCCGTCACAGAAAACAATTGGCGATCGACGTGCAGTCCATGGTTGGCTAGTCTCGTTCTAAGCCTCGTTCGCCCACACTTTTAAACTGTTCTTTTCTTAGTTACTTGTAACTTTTCAAAGATGAAAGCCACACCACCACCCGGCGAACCGTTCCACAACAGTCTTCCTCAGGCCCATCGGAGGGGAGGGGGGGGAGGGGTGAGGGAGGAGGCGGCGGGTGTTAGCGGCGGTGGTGGTGGAATAATAAGTGACAGAAAAGTGACGCCCTCGCCGGGAAAGTCGTGTGCGGGGCGGCGGAGGGTCAGGCGGGGGGCGGGGGACAAAATGAGTGCTTGAGTCTCATTATAATCGTCGTCGTTAGTCAGTAAGGAATTTCCCAAAAGGATGCGTCGTAACCGGACGTCCGCGGCGGCCATTACGCGCTTATTAAGTGTTGGGTGTGTTGATTGGTCACGGCTCAATTACTACATGTTACGTGGCCGCTGATTGGCTGTTAGTCGCTTATTACGTGTTTTGGTGGCGCTGAGTGCTCGTTAATTATTTAATGCGTGTGTTCTAGGAGCGGAGTGAAGCCTGTCCTCAAAGGGCGCCACAGCTGGAGGCATTTATCAATCAACCGCATGGCGTCGTCTGGCTGAAAGGTGGTGGTTCTCTGAGGCTCTTATGAAGGTACAATTAGTGCGTGCAGGCGCGGAGGATGTTGGGAGCGCGGGCGTGGAGTAATGACGAGGGAGGAAGTGCTGGCGTGGGCGTGAAGCAAGTGTGTGGTTATGTTTGTGTAAAATCACCCTCCGTGGAGCTGCCGGGTGAGGGGGTGGAGGGGGTGAGGGGGGGGGTGGAGGTTGTCGAAGGGATGAAAGGAGGGAGGGAGGGGAAAGGGTGCCACTGGGTGCTTGCGTGGAGGGTAAGGGAAGGGATGGAGGCAGGGATGAGTGAGGGTGCCAGAAGGTGTGAGGGGTGGAGGGAAGGGGGGAGAAAGGGAGAGGGAGAGAGCAACGTGGGTGCCAGAGGGTGTCGGGTACACTCTTACTGTGTTGCACTTATCAAGCTTACATTTCTCCGTCATTTATTTCGCGCTGTGTCTTCCTTCCCCTTCCTTGTGTCCCTTTTATAAATCACACTAATCACTGTAAACGCGTTCTTCACTCGCGTCTTGCCCATTAGGTGTTCTGGCCACGTCGCTTTCCCCGCCTTGGAGACTGCTGACCATTTATTCCCCGCAATTTTCTAGACACCATCCTCTCAGGCCTCAACCATCACGTGACTTAATTACCGAGACTCCCACACTCGAGTTATTACACCACTTTGCTGCACCTTGATTTTCTGACTCATTTTCTCACTTCCCTTTGTTGTCACTGCAGTATATCTTCGTGGTGTCGGCTCCTCATCGGGCCACCGACGGAGCTTCCTGCAAGAGGCGTCGCTGGCGGGGGTGCGTGGCTGCGGGCGAGCGGATGGGTGGGCGTGGGGTGCTGGGGCGTGGGGGTGCGGGGGCCTGGGGGTGCGGGGGCGTGGAAGGCTTCGGGGCGTGGGGGAGGCCTGAAGTTGCTAATCAGGTTTGAGTTGTCTCCTAACATTAAGGGAGACTTGCTGAGTGTCAATTAGCGGGTTAACTCCCTCTTGTAAACTCTCTAATCTCTTGTAAATTTCCAACTGTGCTCTCTCATCAACATCGGCTCGCGTCCAGCCTCGAACAAAAGTGGTGTCGGGATGCGAGTGTCTGGCGCCTCCAAAAGGGGATGAAAAAAAATTAAGCATCTACTCCAGGCACTTATTTTGGTCATTCCGTCACTGCCACGATATAAAATTAAAAACCGTCACCGTGACTCCCTAACAAAGCTTGAAGATTTCTTTCTCCACACGTAGGATCCCTTCGGACGCCACATTGTGAGGAAAAATGCGTTTAGCAGGATGTTTACAAGCCCGTTTATATGTAATGTTTGAAGATCTGCCACGCGTGAAACACTACATCCTGTGCGGGGTTGTGGAGGACGGGGTGGTGGAGGCGAGGGAGGACGGATGATGACTGGGGTGGTGTGAGAGTGAATGGCGGTAGAGGTGGTGTGGGGTGGGGCGGGGTGGTGTGGAATGATAGTACAGCAAAGAGTGGCGTGCTGGTGTGGTGAGGGTGGGGTGTGGAGTAGGGGAGGTGTAATGGGGGTGCAGGTGGCGTGGGGTTGGGAGGTGTGGGGTGGAATGATAGTACAGCAAAGAGTGTCGTGCTGGTGTGGTGAGGACCATGGTGTGGGTGTGGGTGTGGGGGGGTGGAGGTGGAGGGAGGTGTGGTGGCGTCTCAGAAGGGCGTCCGAGGCAGCTGAGTGGAAGAGGCAAGACTCAGAGGCTTAGCATGTCCGAGGTGAATAGACTCTGATTGTGTGGGATTGATAGCGTGTGATAACTTCTTATACGTCTGTATTGGATCCCGCCACGTGATAACTCTTTTTCCTCGGGGTAAGAGGGTGCTACGCTCAGCCTTGCCGTAGGGGCGTCATTGGTGGCTGTTGAGTTAGGGGTTGAGCCTTACGGAGCATGATGGAAAGCGACAGTCGGTCTTCTCGATGGTATTGATGTGGCTGTCATTCCCGGATATTGTTCTTCATTTTTTCATGACACTGAGTGCATGCTTGTGGGCGGGGCCGTGGTTGAGCCGCTTCACTGCTGTCCAGTCATCAAAAACACCGAGCAGGGCTTTAAATATTCCTAAGTGATAAACGATTTTTATACGGACGTGAATTTGCTGGCTAATTGAAGCTTCACACACACACACACACACACACACACACACACACACTCCACATGCATGACCATAACGAACCTGCGTCCCCTCCGTCGTGTGTCTCATCGCGCCGCCGCCGCAAGCACCCGCCCGCCCGTCATGATGACCCACGCGACGTCATTCCTCGCCTCGCATGCCGCATGACAGGCCGGCCGTGTGTCCATCAGTCATAATAGGTCGTTCTTTAATCATGGCAGCATGTAGCCCCGCCAAGGTACGCTGCACGCCCGCTTCGACCCCATAAACAGCGGGGCAGGTGTGGGGTCGACTAAGGTATGACGGCAATAAACCTTTCCAGCATGCGACCGCCACAATACATTATCAGTCAAGGGTGTCGCTCCCCAGCCCACCCCCCCTCACTTCCACCACCACCACCACCTCTTCTGCCGCTGTTGCCGCCGCCACCCAAGGCTACCACACTTGCTACTACCCTCTCCACTACCCCCACACTCACCTGCCCTGCCCTGCCTTCACCCTCAGCCACACACTCGCTGTCGCTGCTACATATTCCTCTACGTCGTTAAACTACATCGTAAAACTCCATCACGTACAGTGTCCCAAGTTTCTTCCATTAATCGAGCGGCGCACAATACCCTTATCCTCTCATCTTCTTAATCCAGAGACACGACGCGTTACTCACCCTTCTCCTTCTGTCTTTATCTAACGCCGTGCATCCATCATCCTCCGTCCATGGACACCCACTCACCCTCCCTCTCCCCACCCTCTCCCCTCCTCTCGAGATACGGGAAGGAGGAAGAGGCCCGGGTGCTGGGGAGAGAAGTCGTGGGGTGGAGGCTTAGTTTAAATAGGAATGTGTTATTCACAAAACACCTTTAAAATAAATCTTTGCTGAAGGTTTTATTAGTTTATGATGTTATCTCGCGATGGTCCAGGCAGGCGGCACCTCCACAAGCCTTGATGACTCTGATTACGCATTGTTTCCCACTGTGGCGGCGGCGGCGGAGGAGGAGGAGGCGGAGGCAGAGATGGAGGGAGAGTAGGAGCGGTATTCAGTGAAGGGGTCTGTGGAGTGAGAGAGAGAGAGAGAGAGAGAGAGAGAGAGAGAGAGAGAGAGAGAGAGAGAGAGAGAGAGAGAGAGAGCGCGGGTGTGGATGAGATGGAGCTGCGGCGGCGTGAGTGGAGTGGTGTTTGTGGCGTCTGTGGTGTCTGCTGTGGCTCATGCTTGACACGTCTCCTCCCTGTGACGGCCCATGAGTACCCAGATGCCTTGACGTCGTTTGCATCGCTCTCTCTCTCTCTCTCTCTCTCTCTCTCTCTCTCTCTCTCTCTCTCTCTCGTCGTTAGTGGCATTAGCTAACACATCAGTCCTTGTTTTTGTTAGTTTTTGGGGTCGTTACGTGAAAGCATGGCTGGGTATACTGTGTCTCGTCTCTGTGTGTGTGTGTCGTCACGCTATGGGGAGTGTATCTGTCTCGTCGGGGCAAGAACAACGTGAGAGCGCTGGGGGACAAAACGCACCGTGAACGAACGTCTCTGTGGTCTCCTATTACTCATTGTTGATTTGCGTTACGAGGCCAGAGGACGAAAGCCTTCCATTATTATTATCATTATTATTATTATTATTATTATTATTATTATTATTATTATTATTATTATTATTATTATTATTATGGGATTGTAGGTCTTGGGTTTGAGAGAGGAAACGAGGGTACTGAGTCTGTTTGTCTGTGTCGTGTTACAAGTGGCGTTGCTTTTTCTGCTTCCATTCTCTCTCTCTCTCTCTCTCTCTCTCTCTCTCTCTCTCTCTCTCTCTCTCTCTCTCTCTCTCTCTCTCTCTCTCTCTCTCTCTCTCTCTCTCTCTCTCTCTCTCTCTCTCTCTCTCTCTCTCTCTCTCTCTCTCTCTCTCTCTCTCTCTCTCTCTCTCTCTCTCTCTCTCTCTCTCTCTCTCTCTCTCGTCTCTCTCTCTCTCTCTCTCTCTCTCTCTCTCTCTCTCTCTCTCTCTCTCTCTCTCTCTCTCTCTCTCTCTCTCTCTCTCTCTCTCTCGTCCCCTCCCGCTCCCCTTCCTGGCAGGGTGATGTGTGGTAGTCACGTGACCTCCCCTACACTCATGCATTTTCCTCTCATAGATATACTTTTTGTGTGTATTCTTTTTTTCACGTCTATATTTTTGGTTGTGTGTGTGTGTGTGTGTGTGTGTGTGTGTGTGTGTGTGTGTGTGTGTGTTCGGGTTCAGTGTACTATTAATTATTGTCGTTCGTGGGCGTTTCCTCGACTCTTGTGTAGCGTTTCCCGTTATCAATACCTTTATCACAACCTTCTTCATCACTATCGCCATCGTCACCACCACCACCATCACCACCATCCCACTAATGATCCCCAATGTCAAAGTCACCTTCGCCGTCACCGTCGCCCCGTCTTGAGCATGGCTGGCTGTTGTTCCTGCCGGAGTGGTCCAGCGGCGAGGGTGTGGCGCGGGTAAATAAAACTCGACGTCACAGAAGGTAATTAGGAGAGTGAGTGGGAGTCGAGTCTCCGCTGAAGCCTCCACGTCACTCCTGTTTACCGAGGTAGCGCCACGTAATTGACTTAAATTCCTTGAGCTCAAGAATAAACTGCTTCCTGGCCCTCTGTGATGCCCCCTCGCCTCCCTCTTCACTCACCTTATTTTCTCGGCTTCTCTCTTCCCCTTTTTTGTTTGTGTCTCCTTCCAGCCTTTGAACTTCCCCTCTTTTCTTAACGATTTTTTTGTAAACATTCCTCCCTAATCCTCTTCGCCCCTAGGAGTGAACTTTTTCTTTCCCCTGACCTGTTTCTTTCCTCGGCCCCTCATCACCGCGCCTCCACACCTCCCAGGCGCCTCGCGGGGTGCGTCGCCCGTTACCACTGGCTTCACAGGACGTTTTTTTCCCTATATTTCAACCTCACTTAGCCGGCAGCTCTTCCTCAGCCTCCTCCTCCCCCGCCACTCCTGCCCGTGTTGTCGCTGCGGACGAGGAAACCCGAGCTCACTCCGGCTGCGTGAGTGTCGTGGTTCAGGGACATTTATGGCCGCCACAGGGGGCCAGCTCTTGCTCCCCTGGGAGACGTGCAGGCCATTCACTTCAGGGTGACGGAGACCTCCCCCTTCTGTTCTCCCCACATAACCTGCCTCCTCCTCCTCCTCCTCCTTCTCCTCTTGGTGACTTCTACCCCTCGCCAAATGGTTACTGTGACTTGAAGTTTGAATAATCTGAGTCCGTCCTCCAGTGTTTGTTCAGTGTTTTAATATTTTATGCACGCTTTTACATATTTTTTTGTTTGTCCACCGCGGGAGTGATGGGGGCGTACGTCTGGCAGAGAAATTTGTTACTGCTAGATTTTGTTTTATTTGTCAAGCTCGGAAGAATTACTGGGATTTTTGCGTAAACTGTGCCGGGACTTTTCTTTAATATCAGAGTTGTGTAGAAGTTAACTTGTGACGGAATTAAGAAGATACACGACTGACGCAGCTTCAAAGAGCCTTGGAACGGCGAAAAAATATAAAAGTGGACTGACAGGAGCCTGGAAGAAGGACAAGGAGCTGAAAAGACCATATGGATGTAGGAGGGACTTTGTGGTTTGGAAGAACGAGGAGCGTGTGAAAGGATAACAGGCAGCTGGAGGGACGAATGGTACCCCAGGGGGCCTTTGGGGAGGGGGAGAAGGAACCCTGTGGATGCCTTGATGGGGGTGGAGCATCTTGGCGTGGAGGGGACTGAAGAAGCCAGAAAATCAAGGGTGAGAGGGCAGAGAGGGTGGATGCAGATAGGCTGATGGAAGTTAAGGTTGACTGATGTTGAAGGGAAAACATCTTCGAAGGTTAGAGTTCACGAATGGATACCTTCTCCCGAAATTGACCTCTCTTTTGGCCACTTATTACTTTTGTCTTTGTGGGAACAGCGATTAGCGGGCTTGTTTTACTCCTTTTTTTTTGTTGCCCTTGAGCTGTTTCCTTAGCTGTAAAAAAAAATGATGTCTATAGGGAGGACGTAGTTGAAGTTTTGCTGTAACTATAATCTTTGTCGCTGTTTGGGAGGTACAAGTAATCGTGAGGGGAGAAGAGTATGATGCAAGATTGCGAACTGTTCTTTACTCCTGTGGTTGTCGTAGACGCTCTTGATATGGTAACGTTTCCTCTCAACTTCGTTCTTTATTACATTATTCAAGATTATCCCTTCACAAAAATGTTTCCAGCAAGTGTAATCTTGATATGTATATTTATCTGGAATATTCGTTTAAATGGAGCGGAAAAGTATTAAATGTGCATCCGGCCCCCCCCCCCCCCCCCCCACACACACACACACACTGTCCTCTTTCCCCGCCGCCGGCTATGTGCTGGATCCCACTGGCGCGGGGACGAGGAGGGCTTATCTTGCCTGAAATACTATGGGACCTGTTTTTTCTTAACTAGGAGACTATGCTGTACAACCTCGCAAACCTTGGATATATATGTATTATCTTTTCTCTTAGCTTGCACGGCCCAGTTGTATCTAATTCCTCTCATCCAGTTCCCACTTTTCACCTGTCACTGCCAACACGCGTATTTCAGGATAACTTTATGTAGTCGCAGCGTCCTCTAATTGCCCGTGTGTGAGAGGTTGCCCCCTCACACCCCACACACACCTCACTTCTTCGTTTTATCAAAGTAATAAATCTGCGTGATGAACAGCGTACCAGGACTCAGATAGAAGAGTTGGAGACTCAAATTGCGATGTCAGATAAGGCAGAAGGCTCGAGGCGGGGAAGAGTGACACGCAGAGACGTATTATTAAACTCGGCGGTAATATAGCCAGGCGGGTCGTGGCCAAGGGCGGAGCTCACCCACTAGACAGGTCCTGCGATGGGGCCAAGACGGGGAGGGAGTTTAGCGGCTTGCTCCAGCACCGCTGCTATGGCAGGGGCGCGAAAAAGGACAAAGGTTGACGGATATGATGCAGGATTAGGTTGGTTAGGCAAGGGTAGGCTTGAGCTCGTCCGTCAGGCTGGCCGGTGCAAGACGTGGCGGTGTGCATGATGGGACTTTTTTTTATATATGTTGTGTTGTAGTGTTGTGTGTGTGTGTGTGTGTGTGTGTGTGTGTGTGTGTGTGTGTGTGTGTGTGTGTGTGTGTGTCGCAGCAGCCTTTTGATGAAGAGTTATGATGCCCACACAACTCTCTCGAATGGTTTTTGAATTTGATTGGTTTTCAGTGGAATTATTCAAACATGAAGGGTTTCCGAATGCTCTTATTTTTCATTTATTTCTCTTCCTACTCTTGTCCCTCCTGTGCCCCGCCGCCTCTGTGCCCCGCCCCCCACTCCCCTTCCTCTCACACCACTCACTGGCCCTCGCGGTCGTCCAATGATTTAAGGTTCCCATTCCCACCCTCTGATTTATACGTCATTGTTTATATGTCGCTCGCCTCACCGTCGACCCCACCACCATACACCTGCCTCCGCCACAACCAAACATGCACCCACGCCGCCACCACCGGACCTTTCTTTCTCCACCACGACCAGAAGCTCTCCGCCACCGTCACCTCCGTCACCACCACAGTCATCTAAACACCATCCAGGTATCATGAAAAAGGCAACGTGCGGTGACGAGAATACTGGCTGCTATGGATTCTTTTGTATTTATGATTCTTAAGTCAACTTTATTCATGTCGTCTTCCTCACATTGTCGTTAAAAGCTAGTCATGAGAGGCGTGCAGTGTTATGTTATTATGGCAGGGTTGTTTCCTTCCCGAGTCTCTGAGGGGCCAACAGACGACTCGCCGAGCAAAGGGTCACATTTGGATTGTCAGTACTCTGTAAGCTGGTGTCGTAGGCGGGGCTCGAAGGGGATTACGGGCCGCGATCGAGGCGTGAGAGCGGGTGGCGTTGCCTGCCGGAGGGATCAACGAGGGCATTGTCTGGCAGTCTCGGGTGACGGCGCGAAAGGGCGAGGCATCTGTGATGCATCGCCGCCATCAACTTGATCGTACAAAAACAGTCCCTAGTTTGAGTCATTCGTAAAGCAGCTTGTGGCTTTTGTGCTCCTGCCGCCCGGGGTCAAGCTTATCAGTGCGAGTGGCATACCGTCCCGCAGCTTACTGAGAGACGAGTCGACTGCCGTCCCCTTTGAACCTACCACATAATCCTCCCTTCCTTGGAAAATACAATATATGTAAAGTATCTTGTTTCTGTTCTCGGTTCGGTAATCGTCACGTGGCCCTCACTCAACACACCCTCGACACTGCCTCGGCGACTCCCTATCTTCACCATCATCGTCTCAGAGATGGTGAAAGCTTTGAAATTAAACTGAAGTCGATGGGGGGTACGCTGTAAGAAGCTGCGACCCTTGTGCGTCGAGGAAGGGCGTGCGGGTCCTCTTGATAAAGCAAGGAGTGTGTGCATAAATCAGCAGCATGACAGAGGACGAGGGGAGGGACAGTGCTGCTGTTGAGCCTTACCGGGCATGAAGGAGGAGCTGCTTAGAGCCAGTCAGAGGGGAAGGGAGCGGCGGCGTGGGGCCCTGCGGCTGCTTGACGGAGGGTGATGCATGGGGTGAGGCGAGCAGGATAAGAAAAGAGGTGATTTGTCATGTCTATCGTGGCGCCCAATCAATCTCAGGATGCTTCAAATGGCTAATTAGGCTGGAAATCCCTTCCTTAACTGCCCTTACCTGCCTTCATCTGTTACCTCGGTAATGCTGCTAAAAAAGACAGTCGTTTTCTCGATAGACGATTAGCGACCATTTAGTCGGAGAGATATAACAGCGTACAAAAACAGCCGGGTCGTAGATTTGACCCAACAAGGACTCGGGAAAATTAAGTTCTTTTCAGCCTCGGCGCGGCCGACGGGGCTGCAGGATGCGGAGCGGGGATGGACGCTGGAAGAAGGGGAGGCGGGGCTGCAGGGTGGAGCGTGGCCTGCGGGAGGTGATGGACGCGACGCCCTTGTATGCTCCTCGCTGATGCTGATTACTGCCGGGGGAGGCGCGCCGCCTTGCTGATGGTGATGAGCTCTGGCGGCGCCGCACACCAGCCGGCTCACTGCCCGGCTGCCGCGGGTCTTACTCAACAAGGAAAAGTATCAAGCAATAAAAGCCGAAATGATAACAATTACTGCTTGAGATTGATTTATTTTCTATTGGAGAGAGTTTTGTTTTTGTCTTCATTATTTCTTGGTTCTTCGCTGCAAACTAATTTTGCAAACCACGAGTGTGCTGTGAAGGAGATTAGGCGGAGAGTTATGCGGCCGGTGCGGGTTTACGATCCCTGATGAGGAAGTTAACATGAGCGTCCTGAGCCGGAGTGTCGGCGGAGGTCATTTACGTTGTGAGGAGGAGCGAGACGGAGGGCGAGGCCTCCCGTGGCGTGGTCGTGATGACGGTGCTGCTCTGAGTCTTGGTTATAGGGGCGGGGAGGCTGAAGGGGTGGTGGTGGAGGAGACTAACCTCCGTCGGTATATCAGCATGACTGACGGGAGTATACTCTCAGAGACGTGCACAGTATCGCCTCATTGTGGAGCTTACAGCCGACTGTTTTTTCTCCGCATTTCCTGTGCTGCCATTGGTGCCGCTGCGGCCGGCCGGCGGAGCAGCTGTCACTCCGTCTGATGCACCGCTCGTCAGGGCGGCGGGTGGCGTATTGTCTTAATGCCATCTTGTCGGGCCGACCACACCGGCCATGCGTCATGGCCCTCGCCCTCGGGTCTTCTCACCCCTCACCTATAGCGGCTGTTCCAGGGACGCGCCGCCTGCTGGGAGAGCGACAGCTGGTTCAGGGTCAGGTGATTTAGTATCATTAATATATGTTTATTTGGTGATGTGTCATCCGTGGTGGCTGTGCTGCTTCCTGCTGACTCGCCTGCTGAACCTGGAGCAGCACAGACATTGCTGAGTGTGTGTGTGTGTGTGTGTGTGTGTGTGTGTGTGTGAGCCGCCGCGTCGTGGCCAGGCGTGCGGTGCTCCGCCAGGCGCAGCTGGACCTGCTCACCTCCAGCCCGCACCTCACGGCCGCCTCGTGCCGCCCCGTCACGCCCCCGTCACCCCTGACTGATGGGCCGCCGTGCCCTTCACGGCGCCATCTTTCAGGGTCTGTAAATATTTAAGCAAACACTGCTCTCCACTTTTAGAGTTTTATACTTCGTGTTTTTCCAACTTAAATACAGTCATTGTGTATCTGCTGTAGGGTATTCCGCCTCCCGTGTTGGGCCGCCGACAGGCGCCTGTCGGAGGCTTTTTTTTTCTTTTCCAACTGACGCACTCATGAGGACTCGACAAGGTACCTTCCTGCGATGCCTCGAGCCGCGGCGAGGGATTAACACGATCTGGACTGAGGGGCGGAAATCACAGCCTTCCTTGCCTCTTACATACACCTTGGTCGTGGCGGAGAGTTCCCCGCACCCCGAGATATCCTCCTCCTCCTCCTCCTCCTCCTCCTCCTCCTTCTCGTCCCTTCAAAGAGGGATTGAAGAATGAAAAGATGCCAGAGTTTACTTTTTAGGTTCTCGCCGGAATCACTTTTCGGCAGCAGCAAGACACACTTTCGCGCGTCATCCCTCCCTCAGCCCGCCGCCGCTGTCCTAACTTTGGAGTATTTTTGTTGTCTTCTCCTGAAAGCTCTTTCGTCTTCTTTTTTTGTTTACTTCTTCTTCTTTCTCTTCTTCTTCTTCTTCTTCTTCTTCTTCTTCTTCTTCTTCTTCTTCTTCTTCTTCTTCTTCTTCTTCTTCTTCTTCTTCTTCTTCTTCTTCTTCTTCTTCTTCTTCCTATTTTCCTATTCTTCGTTCTTTACTTTTATCATCTCCTCTTCCTCTTATTCCTCCTCATCCTCCTTACTACCACCATCACCACCCCTCCCCCTCCACCTTCCCAGTCTCTCACTATCTCGCCTCACCTCCACTCAATCATTCACTCTCCTCACACTCATCTTTCACCACCACCTCATTTACCCTTCTCCAGCTTCTTCACCCCCTGCTGCCCCCTCCACCCTCCTCCACGCTGACCCCTGACCCTAAGCTGTCGGGAGAAGGAGGGGAGGAAAGGGGGGGGATGGCCTTAGACTTGAGCAGGAAGGAGACAACGAACATTAACTCCCTCAGCGACGTTGCTCTACGGACGTTTATATGAGCTCCATTGTTCTCTTGTGTCAAGTTGCTGGCGGGAAAATTTGGGTAGTTTGTTAAAAAAAATAAGGGAGAGAGAGGGAGAGGGAGGGTGATGGAGTGGGAGAGGGAGAGATTTAAGGGTGGAAGAAATGAGTGAGGGAGAACAAGATGAAGGAGAGTGGAGGTTTATGAGGCCAGGTGCGTGGTTTCGGCTTGAATATATTTTTTTCTCCTTTATATTCTGATCGTTACTGTAACGTAAAACTATTTTGGCTTCACGAGTAGGCAAGATTTTCCTTGTTGTACGTGAACACCACCAAGGAGGGCGCATGTGTGTGTGTGTGTGTGTGTGTGTGTGTGTGTGTGTGTGTGTGTGTGTGTGTGTATATGTGTGTGTGTGTGTGTGTGTGTGTGTGTGTGTGTTTGTTTGTCCGAGTTGATGTGGACGGTCGTTGTGTGCTTGCTGAAGAGGCACCAGGGAGGAAGAAGGTTGAGGAGGAGGAGGAGGAGGAGGAGGAGGAGGAGTAGAAGACGTGACGAGTTTACAAGCGAGAACAAATTCACACAGCCAATCGGGAAGTCATCAACTGAATAAAATCTTTTTGTGCTCGGTTTAATCAAGGTGATCTGCTCGAGTGTGAGTGAGCGAGACTCGGCTTCGTGCTCACGTCTTTAGCTGCGGCCCTGACGGCGAGCCTTTTTGCCGCAGCCGTGGGAGGGAATCACAGCATCGTGCTTCTCGCCGTCCACCTTTTTCCATCGCCCTCTTTTGGAACGCCACGTCGTGACAGGTGGAATGTAGCGGATGTGGAGCAGAAATTCGCTGTGTATATCAGGCGTGCCGGAACATGGGGGCCATAGCGGTCAGCAAGTGTGGCCAATAACACGTCCACGGGCGACTTACAACTCTCCTCGGCGGTCTTATTTGTTTCGGCGTTGGTGGCGACCTTTTCCGTTTTATGAAGTTTGAAGGCAGTCGAGGGGAGGATGTGGGGTGTGCACGGCGGACAATAAGTCAGTGTCTGGCGTTGCATCAGGAGGAGGCAGAGAGACATGGCTCTGCGAGGATAAAGAACTCCCCAAGACCTCATAATGGCGCTATATTTCATCCTCACATTGCAGCTCCTCGAGCCTCCGTGGCCTTCAGACCCTGTCGGACGGTACGCGAAGTGGATGTATCGCGAAAGGAAGTGGTAAGTGTTGACTCCTTATAGAAGGGGTCAGGGCGCCATCCTCCTCCCTTCACCGTCCTCATACTCATGGCCTCCTGCACGGCCGGAGGATGACTCGTTCCTGCAGAAGACTAAGTGACTATTATTCCTCCAGTAATTATCGGGTGATATTTTGGTGAGCTATTGTTTTCGCGAGTGACAAGGAGATGGGCGGCGATAGAGGTGGTGGCGGGGGACAGGCCAGAATGGCATATGAAGAATGGCTCGCAGAAAGATGGCAGAGATTGTAGTGTTGGTCCTGCCATTTCTCAGCGGCAGAGCTGTCTGTGTTAGGCAGGTGCACCATTATCGCTCGTCAGTATCTGCAGCGGCCGTGCAATATATCTATGTTGCTCGACGACGCTTATAAATGAAATGTGTCTCGGCCTGATGGATGCGTGGCCAAGACAAAGGTGGCTCGTCCGTGAGTCCCGCTGGGCGACAACTGGGCCGTCACGCCGCGCGCCCACCCGCCCGCAGCCCCTCAGCCCCTCAGCCCCCACCCTGCCCCGCGCCCCAGCCACTAGCAGCTCCCCCCTTCACCGCCCCTCTGTAGGGCGTGTGAGATGACATTTCGACGTAGGTCCAAGTGACCCGTTTGCGGTTTCCCGTTTGATGGCACAGATCGCTGCAAGGGCCCCTTGTGCTGCGGGCCGCCCACTGACCCGACACATCATCGCCCGGGTAGTGACGAGTGGGCTGGGGCCGCATTTTCCAGTCGTCACGCCTGACCTTCCTGCCGGGACAACCCCGGAGAGGCTCCGGGTGGCCTCAGGAGCCGCTGTCCACCCGGCAGGACCTCCGGGGGCGTGCGGTTAATCAATATAATAACGGCTTGGCCTGGCGGAGGGACAGTAAATCATAAGAACAGATGACCTTTAAGAGTGTGGCTGCTCCAGCTCATTTACCTGATGCTCCCCCGCCAGGATCAGACTCCCCCCTTCCCCTGTAGCGGTGCCGCACGCGGACACGGAACGATGCCTCTGTACTGATTATAGATTTTTTTCATTGTGATACGAACTAGTTATAACATAACATAACCACTGAAATGATCGTTTAAATAGCATTCAAGAGGTAACTTTGCAAAGTAAACAAAAAAAAATAATAATCGATGCAATTCTTTGTACCTGCTGTGTACAGAAAGATGCAAAACAAGTATTGAATAATCAGATTATGAAAACAAATGACTCCAAGAGGCAGTGTGTCCGGGGCGCGGCGGGCAGCCCGGCAGTGGTTGAGTCAGCGACAGGTGGGGTGATTGAGAAACGCGACATTCTTGGTGCGTCGCGTCCGGAAGGCTCCTTCACCCTCGGCTTGGGCTCTCGTAAATTAATTCACCGTCGCAGTTGTGCTGTCGTGGCACACGATCGTAAAGTCGCAATTTAAGGTTTGGAAGAATGAGGCTGGGAGGGAGAGAGCGCGAGACCAAGTGTGTGCCGTGCCCTGCTTGGCTCCTGGAGGTGTGCAGAGCCTCGGGAACAAGGGCATAACACCGCCTGCAAGATTAGGATGGCAGTGAAGTATGCACGAGGGAGTGGTTACGAGGCAAGAATTTCATATAATATTCCTATAGCAAGATAGCTGGAAAACTGTGGCTGCCCCGTGTGTTAAATGCCCTTCCATCAAGCACGGTTTTTTTAGGACCATTATCATTATTATCTTCCTGGCTGAGGCGGGCTGGAGGCTGGGGTGGCGGGGTGGGGTGAAGGGGGCGGTGAGGGACAGGTGGTGATGGCGGGGACTCCTGAGGCCGCGTCACCCGTTGTCTTCCCCGCCACCTCGGAAGGAGTGACTTTTTGTTTGTGGCCGAGAATGATGTCAACCGGCAGGCGAGGCCGAGGGGCGGCGGGGACGTTTTCCTTCTTGAGGCTCGACCGGTTCTCAGCTAATAAAACAACTCTGCCTTTACAGCCGCAGACGTGTGTGTGTGTGTGTGTGTGTGTGTGTGTGTGTGTGTGTGTGTGTGTGTGTGTGTGTGTGTGTGTGTGTGTCGTTGAGAATGGGTGTGCGTGTGTGTGTCTGGGAGGGAGGGATAGTTATTAAGGTCGATGTGATCATGAGAGCATGGAGTGGAGGGGG
Organism: Eriocheir sinensis; assembly: GCF_024679095.1. NCBI lineage: Eukaryota > Metazoa > Arthropoda > Malacostraca > Decapoda > Varunidae > Eriocheir > Eriocheir sinensis. The sequence continues at coordinate 9,050,717 of NC_066525.1, forward strand.
TGGAGCTTCATTGCCTCACATACTCCGCCTAACGAGTTGTGTTATAGAGGAACATGATCGCCGTTAGGGCCGCTCGCCGCTGTTTGTCAAGAACCTGTAACAAGGCGGCCAGAGATGACAGCTCCATCAGAGATCTCCGGAAAGTTGCCTTCAGTACCTAAACGATGTGTCACCCGCGAGGACTGAGACGGTCTTGTCTTTATTATGGCCGGGAGCTTTGAAAGACACTGATGCTAAAGCTTTTTGAAATGTCCACAACATCAGACTCGGAAATTTCAATTCTCAGCGTCTGGCGGCGGACGAGTAAGTCCTTTTGTGGGTTTAAAGTGTTTATGGTTGATGCGTGATAGAGCAACATGAAAGGCGCCGAGGAGAGAGGCCATTCAGTTTTATGTATTCTTTTCTTGAGTCAGTCCTCATCCAGTGAATGTTCCCCTGGCAGCGTCGGGCGTGCGGGCGGCGGCCGGCCCCGCGCCCCATTGAGGGTGGCGGTGATAAAGGAAGCGCGAGGGCATAATTCCCGCGCCTGTTTATAAGTCCATTACCCAAATTGTACGAGTTACTTTGTCGATTTGGGCCAGTTAGCGTGCATATTTTCCGTGGTAAATCCCACGTAACTCTGCTTCATCCTCACTTAAAGCTTTATTACTAAATCACGGATCTGGGAGACTAGGCGTTTATCTCCAACACTTATTATTTTTTTCTTACCTGTTCTGTCGCCACCACAGCTGCTTTCCTACCCCGACCTCACCCCACCTCGCCCCCCTCCCCTTCCTCTCGCCCCGCCCCGCCCCCAGCGCCTCCAGACACAGTGGATGTTCATGGGTGTTGTGCCGTCTGGTCCAGCACGACAGTCTGGCGCGTCGTGTGTAAAGCGACGATGTTGCTGCCTCAAGATGCTGGCAAGGAGAAGCGAGAGGCTGCATGGGAGGACGGAGGGAGCTATCGTGGGGTAAAAAAAAGTTACACAAAATAGAATACTTTAATGAGGGTAAAACTGATCTAATATATGCTGATTATTCGAGTAAATTGATCAAAGACTCGAGCACGGAAGAGGAAATGGGAGTTTGTGCTTCATTCCCGCGAGTCAGGCGAGGCGGGGGGCGGGGGCCATCACTCCCGACTGTGTGATCACCTTGAGGCGCGCGGCTCATCCTCCAGCAGGGATGATTATAAATAAAAGAAGTAAACAGACGGATACAAATAGATAATCATCATTGAGAAGATTGACTTCCAAAAGACGGATAGCGGAGGAGAATGAAGAACGATCGGTCTAGTGACCCTAAAAAAAAGAGAAGCACTACCCGGTGAGCCGCAGGTGCTGTGAGTCTGAAGATGAGGCTCGGTGGTTGAGGGTGTTCTTGGGTCCTGCCGTCTCGCCCGCCTGGTCCAGCTGAGCGGGTGCATCCATCAATCGCCCCGCCCACCACCCACCTAAACCAGGATGCCCACCGTCTGTCGTGAATGTAAATTAATCTGTAAACTGGGGAGATTATACAAACAGAGCGAAGGAAGCAGAATTATAACCTTTTTCCTGGAGCCCGTAAAACTCCGCCTCGTAGTTATGAGTCGGCGTAAACGTCCGCTCGAATGGACATTAAAATCAACTTGATGATCCCGGTTTCCTTAGATCAAGCTTTGTGTGATTAGTGAATTTTCTTGTTTCCGAAGTTAAATACGGACCGAGACTGAGGCGGGGAAGGAGGGGGAGGGGGTTGAGAGAGAGAGAGAGAGAGAGAGAGAGAGAGAGAGAGAGAGAGAGAGAGAGAGAGAGAGAGAGACGAGAGACGAGGACTAGACAGGGAATGATGGAAGAGGATGAGGAGTAATCTGGACTGCTGGTGAATAGTGTAGGCTAGTGAGCACACACACACACACACACACACACACACACACACACACACACACACACACACACACACACACACACGGCTGCTGATGATGATGACCGATAACTCCCCTGATAAGCCCCCGCCACGCTAAGCCCCGCCAGGAATCTTTTAAATACAAGTGAAAGCAGCTCATCCGGTGGCAGGTTCCAACGATAAAACTGGAGATAGGACGAATGCAGGCATGTTAACAGTCTCTAGCGGAGGGTGGAGCGGAGGTGGAGCGCCGCTGGTCGTCCACTCCAAGCAGCAGGTGGACGAAGGGGCGCTGGAGGGGGAGGAGGAGGAGAAGTAGGAGGAGGAGCTTCCGTCTGTCGTCTTCTGGTGATCACATGCAAATCTTATGCATGTCTGGGAGCCGCGCGGTGGTCTGGAGTGATGTGAACAGGTACTGATGTATGTATCTTTGTCTCCATGAGCTGACGTCTTCTCCTTCCTCCACCCTCTTCCTCCTCCTTGTTCTCCTCCTCCTCCTCCTCTTCCCCCTTGTTATCTGTCTGTTCGACCACTGCTTCCGTCTTTTCTGTCAATTCCTTCATACGAGATCATTTGTCTTAAGTGTAATGCTGTATTCACACACACACACACACACACACACACACACACACACACACACACACACACACACACACACTTGTAGCCACCCTTAATCACTTTGTTATCTTCACCTAATGTATCCACTCCTTTCACCTACCTGCTCTAGCTCTCACCCCTTCCCCTGCCGCCCATCCCTTTCACCTCCCCATCACCCACCCCTTCCCTCTACCCCTCTCTTACCTTCAACTCCCCCAACCTTCGTCATCCCTACCTCTTCCCTTTCTCCCTTCTTCCCTTTGTAAGTGTGTCATGGTAATCAGATGTTTGTGGTTATTCGAGGATTCGTTTAGTTTCTCTTGTTTGTGAGTGGAGAGTGTGCAATGTCTTTTTTTTCAGCTTTTTATTGTTCTTGTTTTCTTCTTGGTTTAAGGCGAGATATCCTGAGTGCTTATTTGATAGAGGATTGATTAAGCGTAATGATATGAAGTTTATGTTTGTGACGGCGTGTGTTAAGTGGCTGTCATCGTATTCCTCTTCTCCCTCTCTCTTACTCTTCTTCAACCTCTTTTACTTGCCTCGTCTCGCGAAGTGCATGTGATCTCCTCTTGTCGTAGTTGATGAAACTTTGATGGGCGTGCCGGGGCGATGTGGGGGCGGGGAAGTAGGAGGGGATGAGACGCGGGCGGGGCGGGGCAGGGCTGCGGGAGACCCTCTGTGTGTCTCGGAACGTGTAGACGAAAGGCGTCGAACTTATTTCAAAAGTTCTTCTGTCTATCCCGAGACGCCTGGCGCCCCGGTAATGGAACAGGAGATGGCCACTGCGATGCTAACCCTTCAGGAAATCCGACGCAAAGAAATGGAAACCCGATGATACAGTAAGCAGTTTGGGAGCCCGTGGCTGTTGCTTAAACTGTGCCACCTGGAAATGGAGACCCAAAGCACCAGGGAACATTGGAGACGCGGGACGGAGAGTTGAAGAATATTTAGCATCTTATCAGTCCCTGGATCCGCTGCAAACACTTCCATAAATGGCTTGGAGAGCCGGGGAGAAGAGGAAGTGGGCGAGGCGAGCGCCCATCCCCAGAGTGAAAAAAGTTTATGTAACGGGGCACGAGGTTTAAGGGCGCCTGGATGCGTGGCCCTCCAGCGCCGGGGAATGGAACGCCGCTCCAACTTGATTCGGAAAGAGTTCTTGTTATTCTCTGGTGTAAATATGCTAATCCAAACTGCGAACACGGAGGGAATGCTCTGTAAAGAATGGCGGGAGACTACGGATTAAATATCGATGAGATAAGCAAAAGGAAGATCTAGGTCTGTTGATGGGAGGGTAACGGTGGGTGTTATTCCTTACATGTCCCCCTCCTCCTCCTCCTCCTCTTCCTCCTCCTCCTTCTCTTCTTCCTCCTCCTCCTCCTCCTCCTTCTCCTCCTCCCTGCTGCTGGTAGCTGGGCGGGGACACAGTTTGTGCTCCTTGGCCGCGCCGCCACCACCCAACACGAGGGATTTTCTGTGAGGAATTATTTAGAACCATATCGCTTCCAGGATCGTAGGAAAACCCGCGCACCTTAAATTGGTCTGGAAACTGCAAGAAGAAGTAAGCGGGTCCGGCGGCCTTCCATAAAGTGTGTTGAGGCGGCGGGTGTGCCGGGCGTGTGGTCGGCTACTTTATGGCCGGGTCGTAATGAGCTCACACTGATACCAAACTCACGGGAACCTTTGCATTCATAAACACGGCTTTTAGAAGGCATTTTGTATAGTGGTGTGGATTTAATATTTGTCCCACGAACGATGGCCTGAAGTAGTATGTTCGCCTTTAGACGATGTTGTGAGGGTGTGACAGGGGCGTTTAGGACATGGGGGTCAGAGGGCGCGGCCGGCGTGTGGCAACAGTGGCGACTCCTCTGGCGGCGTGTTTGCCTCGGCGTGCAGGGCGAAGCGAGGCGGGCGTCGGGGACCGCCTTGGGGCTCCATGCCTCCTGCAAATCCTTGCTTGTCTCTTCCGCTCCGATAAATATTCTGTTTGCGTAGCATATTGTCATTTGTTGGATGACGAGTGACCTAAGAATTTAAAAGTGCCTCGTGGATATTGATGAAAAATATCTTGCTTTTCTATTGCTCTAGATGACTGCCTTGGTTTGGGAGTCCAACCTGAGCCTGTGTCTTCCCGGCGGAAGTTTGTCGGCCGTTAGTCTTCCCCGCGCGGCGCCACCCACCACCTGCACAATTAAACTGGCGCTTCTCGGCCCCTCACCACCACATTTCAATCTAGAGCGAACCGGACTGTCACCAAGTCCGGCCTCTGGACCTTGTGGGTAGCAATCTCTCCTTGTTAGCCAAGCCTCCTATTAACTTTTTTTCGTTGAAATTTATATTGTGGGCACTCGAGAAGTGTTGCGTCTGTCCACCTCGGCGGGAGACAGGCGTAAAGCACCGAGGCTTGGCTGCGCTGACGCCATTGTGTCGCCGCTGGAATTGACAGAAACCTGTAATTGACTTGTTTATCTCAATGCAGGGGCTAATTATGTGGGTCTGAGACGCTGCGTGGCACTCACAGTGTGTGAACGTGTATTTTAGGCCACTGTGGGCAGCGGCACGGGACACGCGGGTCTATTTTCATGTTGACTTTTATTGTTAGTTATGTGTTCCCATTATTTCGTTATTTTACTCCATTCATTCTTTAAATACTTCAATATACAAATTAAGTAGGGTAAGGAGGATATTTATATCTTATTCTACCACATTTTCCTTCGGTTTTATTGATTCTTCACGAACTCATTGTGGTTCGTTATCTAACATTCTTTCCTTATTGTACCTGATGCTCGCTGTAACATCCGTCAGGTAGTTTTAATCTCCGTACCTCTTTGTTTGAGTTTCTTCTCCCCTCCCGTGTGTCCCGCCTCACCCTCCACCCCTTCGTCCACCTGCCTCCCTCAGACCCTATTGACAACTCGGCCAACCTGTCAGTCTGAGCTGCCACGGCGGCCTCCAAGTGGTCAGGGGAGGGGCGATGGAACTGTCCGGCCGCACATCTCCCCTCTGGAATTATCACCAATTATATCTATTTTAATGTTGGCCGCTAATTGTAAACGGCCCGAGGGTAATAGACGACGAGGACGAGAAAAGAAGGCGGTCTGTTGACACTTGTTTAACGTTGGTCTCGAGTGGTAATTGGAGTTTTGTTTTTGTGGCTGTAAGACTGAGCAGAGTGAACCGGAGCTTGTTAGTCGCCTAGGGTTAGCCTCATCCTGGCTTCGCTCTCTGTGTTGTTGTCTCTGGTTTCATGGACTTAATGGCTGGGGGAAGATAATAACGTTCCCACTAAGTACTTCGCTTAACAGGGTGAGATATTACTTGCTTTTTTTTGTAGAAGGACGAGAAGACTTGGTGACTTCATATGACGTCTTGTTGAGGGCTTAGGTAAAGCAGTGCAGAGTCAACAGTATGGGTTTGGGTTCCGTCTGAAGGGGACGACACCAAACACGCAGAAGGAAACCCTCGTTGTGGTGCGACCGTGCTTGTTCCTCTCTTCTCTCCCAAGTCACTCGTCCTCTGCAAGGTAGCCGAGTGTCCGCTCAGGCTCGAGGGTTGTAGACACAGGATAACTTTTCTGAAGCTGATGATCCGCGAGTGAGGAGTAAGCGGGCGAGTCCCGTGTTGGGGCCTCGCAGGGTCGTCGACTGTCGTTAGCACCACGGCCTTCGCACCTGAGATTTGCATAATTAACCATCAAGTGCCAAAATACCCGAGGCCGGGTCTGACGGTTCATCCAAGAGTGGTGTGGTTTTATGAGGGGCGGGAGGCTGACGGACGCTAATGCTGACGGAACGGTGACATCCACACGACTTATCGCTCTCTGCCATCTTTCTTATAACTCACGTCCTCCTTGCGTCTTGTCAGAAGGGCGGCATTCCTCACCCAAGTGTTTTGTTGTATCGCCTGACACTGCATTAGACCCAGGAGCGGGGTGCATACGGTCCATTTTTAGATGCCCCAAACTCACAGAGAAATGGAAAAGTAAAGGAAAAAGTCAAAGTAAAAAGGAGCTCAGCTCATGCCTAGAAACCAATATCATAAAAATGAACTTTGTGAATCATGACTGGCACTAGACACCGAGCAAACTTAGTGTGTGACAGAGGCCAGGCCAGTGTGGCTTGATTTGCTCGCCTCCGCAGCTCCCTGTTGGGGTGACAGACATGGTGACCCGCCCTCCCCCCTCCCCCCCCCCTTCTGCACCGACGCCAGTAGACACCAGAGGACGCCGAGGACGCTGAGATGATGAAGGAGTACTCCGAGGAGGGGACGAGGGGACGACTGCAGGGGACTCGTGGAGAAAGAATGAGAGAAAAAATATGAAGTGTGGCAGGACTTTGTGAGGGAATAAAAAAAAGCTATAAAGAAAGAGACCGGTAAAGAGAGGGAAAGATTAAAGTGAAAGGAAGAAAGAAGAAAGACAAAGGAAGAGGGAGAGAGGTAGGGAGGGAAGGGAGAGAGGAGCGAGAGGAGGGAGTATTAGAGGGTGACTGAGGTAGTGTGATGTGGCAGTGCTGAGGCGTTGGAATCTGACACCGGCCTGTCATGGGGAAGACGATGTGACCCTTTGGCCTCTTTTTTCTGGACCAGCCGGATGGGGACAGGTGTTCGGGAGACGCGCAGGAGCACATGTAAGGCGAGTGTCACGCCACCAAACATTACGGTCTTGAAATATAGAAAAAAAAGTTAAAAGTATGAGTCTTATAAGATTTTCAAGTCTGTCCTCGGCCTTGGCTGGCACACACGAGGCGACCCAAGACGGACTGACGGACACCCGGAGATGTAAAATACGCCACATGAAAGGCAGGTGTGAGAACAGTTCCTTTATTCCATTGTTGGTGGCGGCGGCGGCGGCGGGGTGGCGTGGGGGAGGCGCCGGGGGTGTGGCTGGTGGAGTGAGGCGTAAGAGCCTGGTGATATTTCTCTGATATAACCCAGCGCCGCCACGCCACAAGAACACCACCACCACCTCCACTACCACCACTGCTGCTTCCTCCACCGCCACCACCATCACCACATTCCTACTAAGCAAGTCCAACGCCCTATCCACCTATCTATCCACCGTCGATCCACAAGGACAAGAAAACCACGCCAGGAAGACAGACAGACACGTCCCCTGCCATCCCTGCGTCCGCCCTGCTACCTCCACCACACCACCCTCACCCTTCACCCCTCCCTAAGCCCTGCACCTCCTTGCCCACCCCCTCCCAGCGCCACACAAGGACATGGTCACCCACAGCACGCCTCCACGTCACGCCACATCAAACACCGTCACTCATCATACCTTATAGAGATGACCAAGACCACCACCAAATATCACCACCACCACCACCGCCATCACCATCATCACCACTATCAAGGGAACCATCACCACTATCCCAGTCACCATCACTACCAAAACTGGAGAAACATCACCAATAGCATCGACAACAACAAAAGAAAAAACAGACATCACAATCGCCATCATTAGAGGAAGTATTTACAAGAACTATGGAATCTTACATTGTGGTCTCACTTTTCATCATCACTACTACTACTACTACTACTACTACTACTACTATCACCACCACCACCATTATTTTGACCCAGCACCACCTCGACCAGCCTGACCACCACCACCATCACCACCACCACGATCTATACTTTAACGCGGTAAACCCCAACGTCCGTACTTTGACACGTCCAGAGGAAGTTATGGTAGCAGTGTGGCAGGTGGGGGCTCGGGGCCAGACAGTGCTGAGCCGCAATAAAGGATAGTAATGGTGTTTCATCCTTCAGCGAGAGGCGACGTTATGAAGTTTGAGGTGTCGTACCCTCCTTCTTTACTGCTGCCACTACCCGCCTGCTGCTGCTACTGCTTTTGCTTCTGGTCGTGGTGGCGGAGTAATCGTGTAGTGGTAGAGGTAACGTAGTAGTAGTAGTAGTAGTAGTGGTATTAGTAGTAACAGCTGCACGAGTACTTGTGATATGAATACCTAACCTCATCTTGAATAAAACTGAAAGGCGTTAGCGGAGCCGGGATGAATGTGAGGTGCGTCTGTGGTTGATGATGATTGAAGGTGACATTTGAGTGCAGTGACGGGGTGACGGCGGCGGTGACGAGCCCTTGGTGACGCCCTTTGATGCGATAAGGTCACAGGTGCGGTGCGTCTCCCGGGAATGACATAGAGGCACGGCTTAACACACACACACACACACACACACACACACACACACACATTAAGTACCGGGCGACATCGCTTTTCCAGTCACGTCTGCCATAAACACTCCTCCCGCCCTGGTCCTGGGGCTGTCACACGTCCGGGGATGAGTAACCACCCCCGCCCCTACGAGTACTATCCGGCCATCCAATCTCTACACGAACCCCTTTCCCTCTCCTATCCCTCCCTTTCTTCTCTCTCTTCACAGCAGTACTAGGCCTCATCCTACCCATCTGAGCTCTTCTACCTGTCCGCACTTCCTTCCTTCTCCATTCCCTCCCTTTCTTCTTGCAATAGTTTGAGTTCTCATTTTAGCCGTCTTTGCTCTACTACCCGTCCGCATCTCCCTACCGTCTCCTTTCCCTTTGCTTCCTTACTTTCCTTCCCACAGCAGCACCAGTTTCTTCTCTATTCATCCCTTCGCAGTTCTTTCCCTCCTTTTCTTCTTCTTTCCTAACGGCAACTGGAGTCCTCGGTCATCTCTCCTACCTGTCCTCCTTTCCCTTCCTTCCTTCCTCTTCTACAGCCCCACTTTCTTCCTTCTACATCCATCCATCCTCTGTTCTGCTTGTCCCTTCCGTCTCCTGTTTTCAATCCCCACCTCTCCTCTCCTTCCTCCGTCCCCTGTTTTCAATCCCCACCTCTCCTCTCCCTTCTGCCTCTCCTTCCTCCGTCCCCTGTTTTCAATCCCCACCTCTCCTCTCCCTTCTGCCTCTCCTTCCTCCGTCCCCTGTTTTAAATCCCCACCTCTCCTCTTCCTTCTGCCTCTCCTTCCTCCTTCCTTCTGTGCTCGTGGCGGTGGCGGTGGAGACAAGTAAAGGAGCGGCAGACCAGAGTTATCCCGCGGCAGGATCACTGGCCACCCCTCGTGTATCATAAGTCCCTTCCTCCATCCTTCCTTCTTCCTCCCTCCGTTTTGGCCTTTCCTCCCTTTTCTCTCTCCCTCCCTCGTTCTCCCTATCTCTGGCACTTACCCCTCCCTTTCTCTCTCCCATTTCTACACCAAAATCCTCTCTCGCCCTGTAACTCTCCCTCACCTCTCCCTCACCCATTCCCTCCATTCTCTTTGGCCTCCCTCCGATCTTTCCTCACTTTTCTTTCTCCCTCCCTGGCTCTCCCTATCTCCGGCACTTACTCCCCCCTCCTCCTTCTCCCTCCCATTTCTACCCCAAAAGCCTCTCTCGCTCTTGCTGCAACTCGCCCTCACCACCACCACCACCACCACCACCACTACCACCACCACCACCACCACCACCACCATCACTGCTAAGGAGGCCATCGGTACTTCAGAGACAGAGAGAAAGTTGAGTTAATGGAGGATGAAAACTGAAAAAAAGGGCGAGGGAATGATGGCGTAACTCACTGGGAATCAGGAGGAGAGGCGTGTGGGGGGGGAGGGGGGGCGAGAGGGGAGGAGGTGGTGGCGCCGGGGGAAACCAGTGCCACCCTCCTCTCTCTCCCTCTCCCTCCCCTCCCCCTCCCCCCCCCCAAGTTGTTGTGGTGGTGATGAGAGTCCAATTTCCACGCATTCTCTCTCTCTCTCTCTCTCTCTCTCTCTCTCTCTCTCTCTCTCTCTCTCTCTCTCTCTCTGTATATCTTTTTTTTTTCTTTTTTTTCCGTTTTTGCTTCACTTTCGTCTAGTCTCTTCTCTTCCTTCTCTTCTTCCTCCTCCTCCTCCTCCTCTTCGTCAGTGGTGGTGATGATAGTGGTGGTGGTGATGGTGGTGGTGGTGGTGGCGGCAGCGGCGGCGTCACGCGTGCTGGTGGTGACGGACAGATGTACTCGTGGAGATGGGGGAAGGGGGGGAGGAAGGGATGGAGGGAGAAAGGGAGGGGGGGGGGGATGGGAGGGAGGGAGGGCGCTCGGTTAGTGATATGGGCTTAGTACACACACACACACACACACACACACACACACACACACACACACACACACACACACACACACACACACACACACACACGCGTCATATTATTAATCTCCCTCAGAGCGTCTTAATAAATGCGCAGTTTCGTGTAGACTCAACGCATAAATATAGCACGTTAATATTTTTTTTTTTTTTTTTGCTCCTTGCTGCTCAGTCTGGACCGTCACCATCACCAACTTCACATCACCCTTCACTAGTCACCATCAAACGTTACTATCACCATACTCCCGTCAACATCACCAGTATCATCACCCTCACCATCACTAGTCACCATCATCTGTCACCCTGGACCACAAACATCTCTTATCATCGTCACTATCACCCGTCACCATCAAAACCATCCCTCAGTAGTCAACATCCTCCCGTCACCATCACCATCACTATTCCTCGTCACCAGTCACCATCACCCGTCACCTGGACCACAAACAACATCATCAGCACCATCAACATCCCTTATCACCGTCAACATCACCCGTCACCATCAAAACCATCCCTCACTAGTCAACATCCTCCCGTCACCATCACCATCACTATCCCTCGTCACCAGTCACCATCACCCGTCACCTGGACCACAAACAACATCATCAGCACCATCAACACCATCATCGTCATCATCATCAGTGGCACGGTGACTCCTTCATTTTCTTCCTGTCCCTCACGGTGGCTTTTTTTGGAAGTCTCTCATCCAGATTTTTATTTTCGGTTCCTGTTTCATTAAGCGGCTCCATGTTTACCGCCCCTTTTTCTTGTGGCCGTGCAGGGCCTCATCAAAATCCTTAATTAACACATGATTAGATTAAATCACAATTAGGAAGTGATAGACAGGGGACAGGCCGGAGGAGGCACTCGTCCGGCGCCAAGCCCTTCTGCTGGTGTCCCTGGAGATGTCGAGGAGGAGGTGGAGGAAGAAGGAGGGGAAGAAGGAGGAGGAGGAGGAGGGGGTGGGGGGATGGAGAACGTCGTGTCGCTTGTATGACATGTGAGAAAGAGGAAAAGGGAGGAAAATTATGACAGCACACGAAAACAAAGATTAAACAGAGAAGAATAGAAAGATTAAGAACAACAGTGTGTGTGCATCGCAAGGCAGATAGCAGGGTGTTCAGTGTGTGTGTGTGTGTGTGTGTGTGTGTGGCGAGAGTAACGACTGAGGCGCTAGGAAGTCACACATCACCGAGGAGGAGGAGGAGGAGGAGGAGGAGGAGGAGTAACAGGAGGAGGAAGAAGAAGAAGAAGAAGAACCGAGAGAGGACAGAGAAGTGTTGGAGGATAGCATGGAGGTGGATGAGAAGCGGCGAAGCGTTGGATAGGGAGAAGAAAAGGAGAAGAAGAGGAAGAGGTTGAAGAGAAGTAGGAGAAGAAGTAGGAGGAAGAAAAAGACTAGGAGGACGGGAAAGAGGTAGGCAGTCTCAGCGGAGCCAACGGGACTATCAAGATAAGTTTTCCAAGTCGCCGGCAAGGAGGAGGAGGAGGAGGAGGAGAACGAGAGAGAGAGAGAGAGAGAGAGGGAGAGAGGACGAGGACGATAAAGAAGAGTGGATAGAAATAAAGATCGTGGGGAGATAAAAAAGAAAAGCACTTGTAAAAAATCACACTTGTAGGTAGAAACGAAAACACTTTGAATGGGAGACGACCCCAAAAAAAATACTGATAAAAGGAAAGATACAAAAAAAAAAAAAAGAGGAATGAAGGAGCTCCCGTAACGGACGAGTGGGGCAAAATGAGTACATCCCCGAGGAAGGGCAAGTAAAGTATTGGTGAGAGCGAGGTGTGAGCCCCCCGCCCTGCTCTTTATAACTCAACCGGCGCATGATAAGTTGGAAGCAGGCCGGAAATACTCAGGAGGAGGAGAAGAAGAGGGGGAAAGAGAGAGTCAGGAGGAGGAGGAGCAGAGGAAGAACGAGAGGCACGAGGAAAAGAAGAGGCAGCTGGAGGAGGTGAAGAGAGGAAAGTAAAAGGAGGAAAAAGAAGATGCAAGTAAAGGATAAACAGGAAGTAGAAGAGAAGGAGGAAGTGCGGAGGAAGAACGAGAGACAGGAGGGAAAAAAAAGAGGCAACTGGAGGAAAAGCAAGAGGCGAAGAAGTACGAAGAGGAGGTGAAAAAAGAAAAGTAAAATAAAACAGAAGAAAAAGAAGATGCAGTTAGAGGAAAAGGAAGAGAAGGATAATGTCAAGAGGAGGTGCAGAGAGAAAAGGAAAAGCGGTAGGAAAGAATATGGAACTAGAGGATAAACAAGAAGAAGAGGAGGAGGAGGAGGAGGAGGAGGATTGTGTTGCTGTGGATGACGATGTTGTAGTACTGGATGCTGGTGGAGAGTGGATGTTGATCTCCCTTCTCCACATCCGTTTAAGGTTTCCGTTACTAAGGTGGACATGTGGACAGAGTCAGGTGGAACAGTGAGAAAGGACGATAGACACGGATACTGAATGTGGAGTGGAGGTGGAGAAATTGTGAGAAAGAATTTATGTGGGGGTGGATTGTTATAAGAAAAGGTGGATTTGAGGGTGGATTGAAAAGTTAGTAGTGGAAAAGTTATGTCTCTAAGCAAGGTTGTGGCAGAGGTGGAGGAGGAGGAGGAAGAGGTGGAAATGTGGATGTAGGAGGAGAAGTGGAATTCCTGGCTCTAAGTAAGGGCAGTGGAAACGGGGGAGATGGAAGAGGAGGAGGTACCATTAGTAACGAAGGGGGCGGAGGGGGAGGAGGAGGAGGAGGAGGTAGAAGTGGAAGAAGAGGAGGAGGAGGAGGAAGAGGAAGAGGAGGGGGAGTAGTGAGGAACACCCCGTCAGTAATGGTGGAGGTAATAAGATGGACCTCATAAATACCGCAGAAGCTGACAGCGGCGGCGGGTGGTCGGCCTTCCTCTCCGGCCTCCTGCTCTTCCTCCTATTTGTCTTGCTGTCTCCTCACTCTTCCTCTTTCCTCCTCGGGCCCTAATCCTCCTCATCACTCTCCCAGGGCACCGTCACTCCTCTCATAATCACCTTCATGCACCTCATCCCACTTCCTTCTACTAATTACCCCTTTCCACCCCCACCCAGCCAGCCACCCCTTCCATCCTCCTCCATCCCACCCTCTCGCTTTCCTTCCCTGCTTCTCCTGCTTCTACTGCATCTCCTCCATCTTTCTTCCTCCTCTTTTTGGCTTTTTATCCCTCCTCCATCGTCTCTTCCTCCACCACCACTACCTCCTCCTCCTCCTCTTCCTCCACATTCGTTTATCATCTCTCCACAAGTCTGGTTATCAGCTACTAATCCTGTAAACACGCCTCTTTATTGCCTTAAATTGACCTTACGAGACACTTCGCGAGGCCACATTAAAGTATCCCAAACCCCCGAGAGCAAGTTTTACCAGGGCACCTCCTCCTCCTCTTCTTCCTCTTCCTCCTCCTTCTCCTCCTCCTCCTCCTCCTTCTGCTCCTTCTCTTCCTCCTCCTTCCTTAAAGTTTTTCGTCCTTCTATTTTTTTCTCGTTTTCGTTCTCCTTGTTCTTGTTCTTCTTTTCCTCCTCCTCCTCCTCCTCCTCCTCCTGCTCCTCCTCCTCCTGCAGCAGCCTGAGAGTGCGTCGCAGCGGCGTTAATGGATGACCCGGGATGGAGGTCAAAGGTTAAGATACGAACATGGTGACCTTCCTGTATTCCTCCCCTGTTGGTGCACGTCTTTGTCCTCCTCCATCCTCCTCCTCCTCCTCCTCCTCCTCCTATTTTCCTACTCATCATTCTTCTATTTTTCTCATCCTCATCCTCCTTTCTTTTTCCCTCTTTTCCTCCCTCTGTCTCTCCCTCCCTCTCTCTCTCTCTCTCTCCTCCCCGGCCGTCCCCAGCCTCCCTTGGTCACCTGTTGGCCCGCTCTGACACGTAAAATGGCCCACATCAATTTATTACCGGTAATCAGACGGAGGTAATCACAAGAGCCCAGTTACTACATCACTATGCCGCGGGAGAGCTTGACACCTTCCCGCAAAAACACACACACACACACACACACACACACACACACACACACGGGCTGGTTGGTTGGTTGGATGGTCTTATGGTCGGTCGGTCGGTTCAGCTTTGTCTCGGAGCCTCGAAGTGAGTGACGAACTGACTTGGTGACTCACGCGAGGGATGGGGGTCAGGGGTGGGTAGGGGAGGAAGGCGTTGGGTGAGGACTAAGACGCTTGATGGTCACATTCATTCCTCAGCGCCAGACATTTTCCATCAGCCGTAACATTCGCTCGTCACCCGTGCAAAACATTTTTCTCCACATTCACTGGAACTTCGAATCCACTCAACTTCATCTGAGGATCGCGACGCCTGACTTCTCCCAGAGACCTGCAAACTTCTCACACCCTGCAGCCTTTTTTTTCATTTTCACGGTGAGCCCCTTAACCTTTTAGCAGAGTCCCCCTCCATGTCCCTCTGAGGTAGCAACATTTTTGTATCCTGCTGTTGCATCCTTCCCGCGCGCCCTCCCTCTCTCTTATCTCTCTCTCTCTTCCCTTCATCCCTGCTCTAAACTAAGCATCACGCATCACGCCTCTCGCTGGGTCATTCATTCCTACCCTTGTCTGGCCTTTTCTCCCTCACTTTCCTTGTATTCATGTCATGTTCCTCTGTCCTACTGCTTATCTTCCCTCACTCTCCATACCTCATTCCACTTACTTTTATCCCTTCCCTGCGGTCCCATACCCTGAGTAGTCTTGGCTTTACACACTGTCCACCAGGAGGAACCATTGAGTTACCTGGGCACGTGCAGGTGTGAGACGCTTGTTACCCCACAGAACAACCCACGCGAGGAGTGACGTTGAGACTGTTTGTTCCTCAAGACCCGTGAATTGCGAAAACCACACACTCCCTCCCTACCCCATGCCCTCGAGCCTCTCTCCCTCCCTCTCTCTCACTCTCTCTCTCCCGTCTGTACCCTTTCCTCTTGTCTGAATCCTCGGCCCTTTCATCCCTCTCACGCCCCTCGTCTTTCGGCCCTGTTGCGGGAGGTACTACCCCCTGGACGCTGAGATAAAGTGTAATTACAGAGGAGTCACACACTCGGTGCCCACCAGTGTAATGGGCGGCTGGCGAGGGTTACGTGCGCTGCCCCGGGTGGACGGCGTGCTGGGTGTGGGCAGGTAGGCGAGAGCAGGTGAATGTATGGGGAGGTGTGTTGGTACAGAGGTGGATTTATAAGTAGAGAGGCTGTTAGATGGATTGATGTATAGATAGGTAAATAGATGGATAGATAAAGTTTATAGAGAGAAGGCGAGATCGTTGACTGACTCGTAGATATATAGATAGATAGATAAATAGATTGGTAGATAGATTAATGCATAAACGGACAAATAGACCAATAAATCGATGGAATGAGTGGGTGCCCGTCAGGTTATTAGGGACAAAGATACATAAATTAAGTAAAAAAGGCAAACAGCGAGCAGTGGTGCAAATTAATACACAGTAGGATGTAATTAGATCTCTTAATGGAATCAATTGGTAATAGCAATGAAATGTTATTCATGGGAGTATTACAACTCATCATCACGCTGTCATTAAGCAGCAAGGGATAAAATTACCGGCACTTGTGAATTACAGGCAACGGCGAACAGAATAATGATGAGGAGAGAAACAGTATCCTTTAAAACGAGAAAGAGAAGATAAAACAACACAAAAGAAGGATAAAAGATGAGAAGTGAAGTAAAGAAGCAGATAATAAGAAAATGAGTTGAATGAAGGGGGAGAGGGGAGGCAGAAGGGGGGGAAGGAAGAGGAAAAGTTTAAAACGAGAAAGAGAAGATAAAACAACACACACAAAAAAAAAATGGGATAAAGAATGAGAAATGAAGTAAAGAAGCAGCTAATAAGAAAATGAGTTGAATGAAGGGGGAGAGGGGAAGTAAGGGGGGGGGAGGAAAGGAAGAGGAAAAGAAGCTGAGCGTGAAGGAGGAAGAGGAAGAAGCGGGAAGGAGGCGGGCAGCGTCTGCACCTCCCACGGTCTTCCTTGTGTTCATCACCATAATTTTGATGACAGGATTTATGGTGATGAGGTCCGCGGTGGGTCATAACTCAAGGCCCGCCGACGATAAAAGTTATTCTTGTTAATTGCATCAAGTAATGAGTTGCTAACTACCTTCAATGGCGATCACACACAAGCCTCGCGACCACACACGCTGGCGCGGGCGTCGTGCACCTGTCCCACTGCCTCGGGGCGCCCACGGGTGCTGCCTCTAGCCCAGGGGCGTGCTGGTGCCTTCCTCGGGGCACTGCAGGCATGGGGGGGGGGGTGCAGCTTCTGATGGATGAAAGGAAGGAGGAAAGGAGCGAGACGGGGTGTGAAGAGGCGGGAGCTGTATTGGTAGGTGCGTGGAGGGGAGTGGGATGGACGAGATAGGGTGTAAATGGGACGGCATGAGGGGACGACAATGTTGGTGGGTATATGGGGGGAGGTGGAAGGGGCGTGATGGGATGCGAAGGCGACGGCGTGGGTGGGGGGACAGTGGGCGAATAGAGGGAGGTGGAAGGGACTAGACAGAGTGTGAAGAGAACGGCATCCCTGTGTCTACGAGGAGTGACAGGCGTGGCGCGTGTATGTGCCCGTCACGTGATTTGTCGGTGCAGGTGTTCTGGCGGGGAGGGTCGGCGCCCATTGAGCCCCCGCCACCTGTGTTCCGCCTCAGATTTCCTGTTTCCCTGTGAACCTTTCCTCATTACGTGTTTCTTTCCCCCTTTTCCTGGAACCCGTTCAGGCCTCGGAATGGTGTAGGTGCAAGCAGCAAGATATCATAGTCAATGACTTGCAAAATATCACGTTACATTACTTTTCTCATCACCCTGTGTATGCTGTGTTACTTCCGCTGAGCCTCATGACGACGCTTCTTTACCCTGAGCAATCAGCCTCAAGGCCCCGACGGGTCTGAAATGTTCTTTTGTTCTCTATCGATTGAAATTATCTTGCCAAGGAAAACACTCCCTCCCTTCGTCCTCCAGAACATCATCCCATTCTTCCTGCCTTCACCCTCTCCGCGTCACATCCTCCGACCCTTCGTGGAGGTGACAGTGACCACCCTGCACCGCATTTCTCGTCGTGACAGCTGCGATGATTCGCGCTGGAACAAAAATCTTCCGGGAACAATGTGAGGAGCTTATGAATTACGAGCCGAGACGCGAAGCATCAACACGGAGTCTTTGTGTGTGGAACCCGTCACCCAGAAGACGAGCTTCATGCATCCTGGAGGAGCATGGGACGCAAGGCAGTGAGAGTGTCCGAGCGTGAGGCAGGATGAGTGAGGGCTGCATGGCTGCCTGATTCACCCTTTGAATCTAGAGGAAAGAATTGGAGGAGTGTCCTCAAGGGAGCCGCCAGACAGGTGCCGGCCAAACAGCCGCTCTGTCCGGTCTGGTCTGCTGCGGCATCTGAGGGGATCAAATGTCTCGTCCAGTATTGATGATGAGTGGCGCGCACACCACCGTGAAGGGCTGGGTGGCGTGTTTTATTGGGGGGCGACACGCGGATCCACAGACGGGCTTGCTTTTGTAAGGTGTAACACAGTACATATGACCGCTCTTATTCACTGTTGTAATGTTTCCTTTCTTTTTTCAGGTAAGTGATCCGCCTGGAGGAGCCAGACAACGG
Source organism: Eriocheir sinensis (assembly GCF_024679095.1). Taxonomy (NCBI): domain Eukaryota; kingdom Metazoa; phylum Arthropoda; class Malacostraca; order Decapoda; family Varunidae; genus Eriocheir; species Eriocheir sinensis. Next base: position 9,068,898 of record NC_066525.1, read on the forward strand.
TGGTGAGTACAAGTAACCCTAAGAGCGCGTGGCACAACATTTCCTTCCCCCCCCCTCCCCTTCACTCCCCATTGTGCCTCTTCCGTCTCCCCTGCCGCCGTCCAGAGGCTGAGTTATTTTGGACGACGTATGGGCCGACCAGCGGCCGTCCTGCGCTGATGAAGTCTGCAATCTGAATAAAGTAATCGATAAAGGAATTCGAGGCAGGAGCAGCAGCGTGACAGGCGCGACGGTGGACACTCATCAACATTGTAGCGGCCAGTTGTCTCGCCGGTGAAATGTGGGAAGGGGGAGGGAGAAAGGGGAGGGGGAGGGGAAGGAGGCTGCGAGGCGAGGGGAGGGGGAGGAGGCTGATAGATGAGGGGAGGAAGGCGGCGTCTGGTCATCACTATCTTGGCACGCGCCGTCGCCTCAGTCTCCTTAGTAATAGGTTGTGTCATTTCAGTCATTTACCCCATTCTTCAGCACCTCCCTCGGCCCTCCTCCGCTAGAAGACCGTCAGTGGGTGGGCAGTGTGGGGCGGGGAGGCAGCAGCAGGTGGAGGTTGAGGAGCTTCTGGGAGTAACCTGATAGTGGAGGGTCAGCTGGGTGGGCCTGTCCGCACGCCGGCTGACTGACCCGCCAGTCCCTGTGTACATTATGCAATCACCCTTGACGTGGACAAAGCGCTCTGCAAATGCACTTGTTGCATAATTCCTCAGCTGCTTGCAAGGGACGAGTATGGGGCAGAAACACATTGCATAGTCATAAGAGGGGAGAGAGGGCGCCCTTGTGTCTCGCGGCCCTCCGCCAGGGGACGTGTGGCCTCCTTAGATGCTGCTCCACTCCTCCTCCTCCAGCGCCGCAGCAATCTGTGTCCACACCGCCGCACTGCCGATCATGTGTTGCCGGTGCGGCGCACACAGACGTCAGGAGAACAGCCAATTTTAAATCCATGTTTTCTCTGTGATTTATTGTGTGATTCGCTTGAAATATGAGGCTGGATTGTCACCGGGAAGGTAATTTATATAATTTTAGCCCCATGTGCCCCAGAATTTTTAGTGATACACTGACAATCAAACTGTCAGGCTCCCTCTACATTTTCCCGGATTTCAGTGCAAATTAGACTACATTCGCGTTCTGGCCCAATTGTCAACTCCTGGCGGGAGGCCTACATTATGGATGGCCGGTGAGTGGTGGCCGCCCGCCGCCAATGAGCTTCTGCCTAGTTAGCCGCGTCGTGTTGTAGCCGCCAAATTTGACTTTACGGGAATTTGAGCTCAGCGCCACGAATTATGCCCCGAATATTGCCATCATTTGCCGCCGGACGGACACGCGAAGCCCCGCAATGAAGCGCGGCATGTCCTGCGAACGGCGCCGACACGCCCGTCACCGGTGAGGCCTTGTCGGGGCGTGTAGACGGGCCGCCGCACACACACACACACACACACACACACACACTTAGCATAATATATATAGATTTTTAAAAAAAAGTTTTACGAGATCATGTGTGTAGTTTTATGGGCGCTCGACCGTTTCAATTTTTTTCACTTTCTCGACACTCTTTAACTCATCGTCCTATATTTTATGTTCACCATTGTACGTCCTTTCCACGAATTTCTCTCTCTCTCTCTCTCTCTCTCTCTCTCTCTCTCTCTCTCTCTCTCTCTCTCTCTCTCTCTCTCTCTCTCTCTCTCTCTCTCTCTCTCTCTCTCTCTCTCTCTCTCTCTCTCTCTCTCTCTCTCTCTCTCTCTCTCTCTCTCTCTCTCTCTCGTATGTATATGTATGTATGTGTTAATGTATGTATGTATGTATGTATCCATGTATGAATGTATGTATGTAACTATCCATCCTACTAATTTGTTTGTATGACTATCAATCAATTCATACACATATCTGCCTGTTTATCTATACATCTCTCTTCTTATCTATCTACATATCTCTATCTCACCGTTACCTCACCACCACCACCACCATCACCACCACCACCACCACCACCACCATCACCTCGAGGGACAAAAACGAGGGCAGGGTCGGAAAGGGAAAAAAGGAAGGGTGTGTTGTCATTGATGGAGGCTGAGGGGAGGAACCGAGCAATTCAAGGAGGAGAAAGTGAAGGCTAGAGAAATAACTGAGAGAGAGAGAGAGAGAGAGAGAGAGAGAGAGAGAGAGAGAGAGAGAGAGAGAGAGAGAGAGAGAGAGAGAGAGAGAGAGAGAGAGAGAGAGAAGAGGGGAGAGCTGCCAAAGGAAGAGGAGAAGAATGAGATGAGTCAGGATAGGAAGGAGGCATAAGGGAAGGGAGTAGACAGGAAGGGAAGGAGAGAGAGGAAAGGAGAGAGATGAGAAGGAAAAGGAAGAGGGGGAGGAGGAGGAGGAGGGGGGTGCAGCTGTCAGTGGAGGCTGAGGGGTGTGTGAGGCTGCCTGGAGGGGGAGAAGATGAGGGGAGAGGCAGCAGCTAGGGGTGAAGGGGGGGAGGAGGGCTGGGACGGTGCCGTGAGCAGGTGAACAATAGCTCTCCGCTGCTCCTGACGCCTCACAAACACGCTGAGTGGCACCCACATCAACCCACCTGGCACTCACCCCCTGATTGGCTCGGAGGGGGGCGGGGGGGGCCCTCAGTGGACTTCTGTTCTCTGATTGGCCGGAGTGGGAAGGTACGGTGGCACTTTTTTTTCCCTTGCATTCTCTGATGGGCCCAGCGGGTGGCGGCGGGTGCTCTCCGGGGTAATTATAGCGTGCTCTGAGTGGCCTGGTGTGTGGGGAGCACGGGAGATCAGGGGTGAATGTGTGTGTGTGTGTGTGTGTGTGTGTGTGTGTGTGTGTGTGTGTGTTCCCCGTTTCCTGATGGGGCACTGAATGGTTCCCGCCGCGCCCACAGAGCACCTGGCTGCCTGGCATGGCCCTCAGAGGCGCTAGCGATCCTTAGAGTGGCTAACCAGCATGTGTGTGTGTGTGTGTGTGTGTGTGTGTGTGTGTGTGTGTGTGTGTGGGTGGGTGTGGGTGTGTATTCTTCCACTAACCATGGACACACACACACACACACACACACACACACACACACACACACACACACACACACACACACACACACACACACACACACACACACACACACACACACACACACACACACACACACACACACACACAGCACGGGGAGGTTAGCGCCTGACTCATGCTCGGCCCTCCGCCCTTTACCTTTCTAATTTCAATAAACTTTCAGTGATGTGTGACTGACATGTGTGTGTGTGTGTGTGTGTGTGTGTGTGTGTGTGTGTGTGTGTGTGTGTGTGTGTGTGTGTGTGTGTGTGTGTGTGTGTGTGTGTGTGTGTGTGTGTGTTTATTTGTACTTAATGAACGGATTGGAACTCCCCCATACGCACACATGCACCAACTCATACATACATACGTGTTATACATTCACACACGTAAGCACGCACTCATGCATACATACACATTGGCACACACACACACACACACACAGACACACACACACACACAGTTTGTATGGTGTAATCCTTATCTGCTTACTGAATGACATCCCTAACCTTAATTCACACACACACACACACACACAAACACACACACACACACACACACACACACACACACACACACACACACACACACACACACACACACACACAACGCTGTAATCCCTGTCTCCTTGCCTCAGGTCATGGTACACCTTCACTTGCACACACACACACACACACACACACACACACACACACACACACACACACACACGCTCACCTTTACTCTTCCTTACACATACTCTCCTTCCCTCACTCTTTGGATTCGTCTAATTTTCCACGTGATTCTCTGCCTAATGAGCCCCGTCCTCAGACACCGCTCGGTCCTCCCTCACAGCCAGGTACGATAATCTCTTGAGCTGTCCAGTGTCTTCTTAATGAACTTGTAGAGAAAGCTTTATTTACTCTACTCTAATAAGAGACATCAGTTGAACGTTAAAGTGAAGCTGTCAGACTGCCGGCTTAGGAGCGTCCCAGGCCCTGGCCGACACCCCGATAAGGCTTGTACGCGATGCAGGTTTTACTTCCTTGTCTGGTCTTGAAAACACAGCGAGGCCGGTTTTTCTGCTTTTAAAACGGGAACGCCAACTTTTGCATTGTATCATCAGTTAGTCGGCCGTATTTCGAGCAAGTCCCACGCTGAGGCTTGTACGAGGCTCACTTTACACCCATGCCGGCAGAGAAGCGGCGTTCGCTAGACCCTGTGCTTGGTGACGTAATGACCACCGGCGCAGCAGGGGCAAGGCCTGCCCCTGCTTAGCCTACTTTGGAAACACCTTCAGGACCAGCCTGCAGGATGTGTCGCCCGGCCTGAGTGGGAGGCAGTGTGAGTGGCGTCTGCTGCCCGGGGTTACGGAGGGTGAAAAATGTAGGCTGCTGGCGCGGGGAGCAGACTAGAGGTGTTTGGCCCGGGGCGTCCAGGGGAGCGGAGGAGGGGAGGAAGGGGCGTGCTTGTGAGGCTCGACAGGGCCACGTCCGTCCAACAATGAGGCTGCCTCCCCCGTGGCACTCGGTAAACAATAGCGGGGCGCTGAGTGGCACCCTCTGAACCAACCGGCCGCCCTCTAGGAGCGCCGGGTTTAATTGACGCTGCTTCGTTGGGCTCCCTTACGCCTTGTCAGGGAGGCGGCCTGATCTCCGTTGGCTGGCTGGCTTGCTGGATGGCTGACTGGCTGGTTGGCTTATTAGCTGCTGAGCTGACTGGCTGGCAGGCTGGCTGTCTTATTAGCTTGTGAGGTGACTAGCTGGCTGGCTTGATAGGTGATAAGGTGGTTGGCTGGTTGGTTTGTTAGTTTAGAAGCTGGCTGGTAAGTTAGTCTGAGAGCTGGTTTGTTTGTTAGGTGGTGAGCTTGGTGGATGGACGTTATAGTTGGGCGTCTGGGAGGTTGATCGTTTTTACTGGTGAAATTCTTGGTATTCTGACTTATGGATGTTTAGGTGGTTTATGGTGCTGCTTGGATGATGGTGGGTGAGTGGTTTGGTTGGATGTTGTTTCCCAGGTAGAGAATGGCTGGGTTTTCGGAATTTTGCTGGAATTTTTTTTCGACGGGGTGAATAATGGATAAATTGCTTGGTGGGTGAGTGACCGGTTTCTGAATGAACACGGGACTGGCTGACTTGATTGACTGACTGACTCTAGTGACTGACAGGTAGAGTTGATTACCTGAGCGTGTTACTGAATGGGCAGGCGGCTGGCTGGATGGCTGGAGGCTGAGGAAGGTGGGTCGTTACCGCTGCTAATAATACGGCTGTCCTCATCAGCTGTGATTATTATTTATAAATGAGTGCCCACGACTGTCTCCTGACTATCATAAACGTCGAGGAGCGAAAACCTAGGAATGTCTGACGTGCCAGGTGCGGCTGACACCTCTCATCGCTGACACTCACAGGCGCTGACACCACACCCCTGACGCTCGCCCGGCCAGTCATCGGGGGAGAGGGGGGTGACTCCACCTTAGCCCCGCTGACGTTTGTAGGCGTGGTAATGACGGCGAGCCATTAGTGGATCACGGAGGGGAGAGAAGTGGTGGCGCGGGGGAGGGGGCGGCAAGGGGAACGGGTGTCGGAGTGGGGGCAGCGCCAACCCTGAGAGGCCCCCAGGTACCATTACACACCTGCCGGCCCCATCATGCTCTGTCAAGGTGTGTTTTAGCTCTCCGCCAGGATTTTTTCTCTCCTTTGTGTGTGTCTGTGTGTGTGTGTGTGTGTGTGTGTGTGTGTGTGTGTGTGTGTGAGAGAGAGAGAGAGAGAGAGAGAGAGAGAGAGAGAGAGAGAGAGAGAGAGAGAGAGAGAGTGATAGAGAGAGAGGCGAGGTAAAGGCGGCAGTGAATGCATGTAGTGGACCGGTCAGGGTCGGAGGGCGTGGCCTCCTAACACCCGCTCGTCAGTCACTTCATTTATATTTTGATGAAATCTTGCCACGACGTCATGACCAATTGATTTCTCAATAAATTTCGAAACTCTGTCGCCTGAGGCTGCTGCCCTCTGCGTTGTGTCGCTGCCTCGCCTACCGGCCCGATCTTGTGTTTGTGTTTTTCCCGTGTATTGACGTAAGCCTGGCCGACGAGATACTTGACAATAAAAGAAAATGCTACTCATCGTGTACTGGAAATTACTTTTATGTTGAGTCCACTGTGCACTGAGCGACTCGCCTTTGTTGGTTTATTTTAGTTCACTTTCCACCAATGCTAGAAAAAATAGACAATTTGATTTCCGCGCCATTCTGATGCCAAGACGGTCATTGTTTCATTACTTTTATATTAAGGTGAAGTTTGTTGTTTGTGGAGGTAGTGGTGGTGGTGGTGATGAAAGAAAGGCGCTGAGTGATGAAGACAGGAGGAAAGATGAGTGACGTCAGACGAATGCAAGGAATTATTAAGGTGATGCAGGGCGGGGAAGGTAAACGTAAGGCTGGAGGTGATGGGTGAGTCACTCAAGGTGCGTATTAGGTGTGTGTGTGTGTGTGTGTGTGTGTGTGTGTGTGTGTGTGTGTGTGCGCAGGAAGAACAATGGAGCTGCTTATATAGGCTGTCCGAGGCAGGGCTTTGAGAGGGTGAGTGAGTGAGTGTTAGAGTAAGCAACTGAGTGAGTAAGTGAGCAAATGATTAAATGCACACGTACGTAACTGAGTGAAGGGGCGAGTGCGTCATGAGTGGACACGTGGCTGCGGGAGTAAGGGAGCTTGTGCATTAGTGTGTCTAGGATCCAGGCTTGACGTGGAGTGAGCCGTGGACGAGTGACGTGACCTTGGAGTGTCGCGAGCTGGACTTCCAGTTGCAACACCGCTGCTGCTTATTCCGCCTGCCTTCAGAAGCAGGTGTGGGTGGAGCACGGCGGGGAGCCCCAGAGAGGAGAGCTGGGGTGAGGTAAGAGCTCTCCCTCACTCACTCCCTGATCCAGGCTGCACCGGCAACCAGTGTGAATGCTCAGATTTATGGGCAGGATGTCCCTGCCACGGACACCTCCAAGGGCGTCCTCTTGATTAATAAGGACATCTTAGCCACGAACACTGGCTGAAGCAGGATGAAATGTGCGCTCAGTGGCGACGAACGATACCAAATAAACCAGAACAGTAATGATGAAAGTATTTTGTTTGGCTTCCAAAGAAGACACACTTAGCTGCCTGAGATCCTGGTGAGCGAGACCACTTGAAGGCCGAGGGGCAGGGAGGGGGGGGCAAGGTGCTCTAGGCCAACCTTTGAATCACCCTCACCCCCGGTACACCCCCGGTACACCCCGCCCCCCTCCCAATGCTTCTCTCCATGCCCCATCCCTGCTCCCCCCCCCCCCCTGGTCAGGCCCGTCCCTCAGCATCATCAAGGATCTCAGTCTGCCAAGGATCATCACAGACGCCCTTGAATTTGTTCCTCCTTCATGATGGATGGATGGTCAAGTGTGTGTGTGTGTGTGTGTGTGTGTGTGTGTGTGTGTGTGTGTGTGTGTGTGTGTGTGTGTGCAGCGATATAAAGCACCACATACATGTTCCAAAGTACCGGCTGAGTAAGAGTGATGTTCCTTATCCCGAGAAGGATGGCGTGTGTCCCTCGCTGGACCCACCGTCCCTTGGGGCACGTCTTGTGCAAGGGGAGTGGAGGCGGCGGCGGCGGCGGCGAGCAGCGTCGTGGAGGCAGTGCGTGGAGAGTTGCACACCCCTTGTCATTTCCACTTAATAATGACAGATGAAGGACGCACTTGAATACCCGTCCTGCCATTTTTTCCCATCTGCTCGTCGCTCTGTCTCTCGCGACGAGGTTTTTGTGCCGTGGGTGATGTGGTAAAGCTGGGGGCGGTGAGGGGCGCCTCCCACTCCCACTCCTGAGCCTCTGGTCCTTGGAGGGGCAGTGAAGCAGCGAGGAGAGGGAGGGAGTCACAAACAAGAAGGAGAAAGACACAAACAAACAAGGGGAGGGAGGAAGACACAAACAAGACAAATGGTTCCTTGAAATTATGTTTGCATGAGAACATAACAACAACGATGATATAAGAGCAGCAAACATACAGAATAAAATATAAATACACGTTTGAATAACACGTAAAGGAATAGTTGATGCCTCACTCAGCCGCACCTGTGACTCAAATCATTTAGCGGGAGGTGAAAGTAACCCGTGGACTCAATAGACAGTCAGGTAGACCAGGTGTGGAGGCTTGAATGGTGAAGATGGTGGCGGTTGGCATTTATGAAGAAAGAGTGATTTGTTAGTATGGTGGTGATGGTGGTGAGAAGAGGAATAGTATGAAGTTAGAATAAAAATATCGTTGACGTCTTTTGCTTCTTTTTAGTCTCCGGCGTTTTATTTTTATCCACAGTTTCGTAATGTTGTTGTCGAGGACGTTTCTTGATCTCCTCCTTTCTTGCTTTATCCGCCTTCATTTCCTGCGTCTGTCATCCGCTTCTGACGAGTATCTGTAATCATTAAATTCTCTCTCTCTCTCTCTCTCTCTCTCTCTCTCTCTCTCTCTCTCTCTCTCTCTCTCTCTCTCTCTCGCTCTCGCTCTCGCTCTCGCCCTCGCCCCCTGCCCGCCCTTCCGTGTGTTCAGCTGTGGCCGGCACCCTCGCGGCACCCCTGTTGTCTGTATATGAAACTCTTAAGAGACTTTATGATAAATTGGTCATAAATGTCTGCCAGGTTATCGAGCGACGGGCTGATCCCCCCCACATGGCCGCTGCTCCGACAATATTTACTAAACACACACACACACACACACACACACACACACACACACACACACACACACACACACACACACACACACACACACACAGTTGTATCTATTATTTACACAAGCCTAAGGTACATACACAGACACGTATACACACACACACACACACACACACACACACACACACACACACACACACACACACACACACACACACACACGCACTCGCACACACACACACACACACCTCCTTGTCCACTCACTCACTCACTCACTCACTAACTCATTCACCCGATGATCACGTGGTGTCTATCGATCAACATTCCTCACTCCGTCGCTTTATTGTGTCGGCATGAGACTGTGTGTGTGTGTGTGTGTGTGTGTGTGTGTGTGTGTGTGTGTGTGTGTGTGTACGAGTCAGACAAAGGAGTAATGGCCTGGACAGTGTGTGTGGGTCCTCCGTGGGTTCTTATTTGCCGTTCATCAAGTCCAAATGCGAGGGATTGAGAAAACTGAGTTCGTGCAGGGAAGTCGTGGTCCCCTCGCCCTGTGCATTGCGGAGGGACGGAGGGACGGGGGGATGGAAGGAGGGGCAACAGGACGGAGAGATGGAGAGGTAACTTGATGGATGGAAGGAGGGGCGGAAGGGTGCAGGGGCGGAGGGGCGGAGGGATGAAGGTCCTGAAGGCTGCGTGTCTCCCTCTTAATCGGTGTCTTAGTGTTGGGTCCGTCGGCGTCATGAGTACTGTCTGCTTACCCACCGTGGAAAGACCCTGGTGCCCCTCGACGTGGGTGCAATGCAGAGCGTGTGCAGGGCAAGGAAGGGAAGGGGGAAGGGGAGGGTTAGGAAGGTAGTCGAGCCGTGGGAGGAAGGCCGAGAAGGAGTCTTACTCAGTGGGTAGTTCTTAAGTCACAAGTCTGAAGGGAGTCCCATCTTGCGTGTCTTGGGGTGGAGGGTGAAGGGGTGGAGGGGGGAGGTCAATTATAGTAGTGGCGTGTCGTCTGACATGAGTGAATACCCGGCTTTGGAAGGAAATAGCTATGATTGGGCTGTGTGTTGAGTGTATTCCAAGTAAAACACCAACGAGCAAACTCTTTGTCGCCCCTCGGTAGCAAGTCGCTGCCTTCATTTGTAAAATCTGAACGCTGCCGGTCGCCGGAGGGTGGGCATTAGGTATTTCAAGCGGGGACTGAGGGTACGTGTGAGAGGCTTGTAAGCTGAACTCCGGGGGTCGCCTGCGAGCTGCATCCTGAGGAGCAGTTGTGCTTAGTGAGGCGGCGGTCGTGTTCTCCGACCCTGTTGTGTTGCCACTGTTCCTTAACGCACCCCATAACGTCGTCACACTAACTGTTGAGTGGCCGGGGTGAGTGTTCTGCAGTTTCACCGTAACAACCGCAGCCCTCACTATCTCCCCCTGGTGCCTCTGTGGCGCACACTGCCGCAGCCTCGCCTTGGCTCCGGCACCGTTGACAAGCGGCGTGTATGGCCATAATTGTTTAGTGCATGGTGTTCACAGTGATCATCATCCAACACAATCTCCTCCTCCACCAATTACTCTGATGGCTTCTCTGACCGCAATCTCTACAAGAGGGAGACAACGCCTTTGCAGTAGTGCTGTCTTCCCCCTCTCCCCCCCCCCCCCATCAGCCAGTGGCCGTCAGTGCTCTTCGTGTTGATCAATAGTCGCTGCCGAAAAGACTGTCACTGGCCGTCACGAAATGAGACCCGTTGTCAATCTTCGCACGTCACCGCAGGCAGGGAGCATTGCGTGATTTTAAGAGAACTTCCTTACTTTGTCCAGCTTCCGGTAAACAAATATCAGCAGTTAGAGTAAGAGTTACGTGCTCTCTCTCATCAACAAGATCAAACAACACTTTCTCAGCAGAGAGCAAGGCCTCAGCAGCAGACCCACCCTCAGTGTCACCTCCAAGAAACGCGGCGTGTCACCAGCAGCAACAAGCCCTCCCTCACCAACAACAGCAGACCCCCAGCCACTAACCTCAGAGGAGGAACCGGCATATTTGGAATAGCCCTCGCCAGGAACACGTCTTCTCCTCCCTCTAATTAGGAATGGCCTGAGGGATACCGGTGTGAGTGAGGGGAGAGGAAGGCCCTGGGAGGGGAGTCACAGTACCCTCCATCCCCACGCCCACTACACTGCCTCCAGGCCTTTCTTTACTCTTTCATTCTTCTACTATTTGTTTTCGTCCTCCTCTGAGTAATATGTATTTTGTAGGCGTACTCTAGTGAACCAGGAGCATTACGTACTCGCGACGAACTCTGTTAAAAAATGACGTAGTGTGTGCTCGTGGATGAGGCGGACGTGAAATTGAGGAAACCGTGGGTGTGGTCAGAAGACTTTATAGAGGAAAACTGCTGCCGCCGTGCACTGCTTTTAGGTTGACCGTAACACAACGTGCCTTGGTTTGTGGAGTGCGTGGCTGCCGCAGAGGGAGGGTCGGAGAAGCATGTGAGTTCGGCACGGTAGGAGTGTCACTTCGGGCGTCTCTGCTTAATTAGAAGGAGCCCAGAGCGCATCTCGCAGCCTCGTCACTCAGGCCGCGTCTCTCAAGCTCGCGCCAGGTAATTGTTAGGCCGCCCGGGCGCTCTAGCGGTGCCAGGACGCCCGGGAAGATGGAGGTGCCAGCGCCTTGGGAGAGACACTACCTGCATGCTGGCCGGGGAATCCACGTGCCTTTATTTGCTAGATTGACTTCCGGGGATGCCAGGAATCTTAGCAGGAATGTCTTGTGATCGTGGATGTATCGGCCGTCAATCTGTGGAGGCTGCGTGGAGGCCTGGAGGTGCCTGCCGCGTGTCTTGCCGTCTGCTGGGGATACTTGAGTACAGAACGCTGCCTTATCTCGGCTGTTTCCTTACCATTCAACTTCATCCACCTGTCGGGGAACGTGGCGGACCCCATGAGTCCCACTAACCGGCGGGAGATCGCTGTTGGAGTCGACCTCCGGCGGTGGAGGTGCCCGCCGAGAAAGCTGTCGGCTGCGGCGCATTTCCTGCACTAAGTGTTTGACCAAATGGGCGCCGTGATGTGGGTCAGCCGCTCATGTTGGTATGCCCGGCGAGCCCCGCCACTCACCGCCCCGCCCGCCCTGTCACTCCTCTGTCTTTGCTCTAATAACACTTTCGTTTGTCTTTTCCACTTAGTCATGACGCGACACTTTCCATTATCTCCGAGGCCACTCATTCGGTCTGACCGGCCATCAATATTTTCTGTCGCCTAGTTATCAGTGTTTACTACCTACCCACCCACCTATATATTTATCTATCCATATACCTATCTATTTGTCTGTCAGTCTGTCTCTCCGTCCCTCCCCTGCCCCACCACCCCGTGCCCGGCCGGCGGGAGTGACAGTGTCCCCGTGGCCGTCAAACAGCCAGCAGGTTCGATGTAAATTAATCATCATCACTTGGCCATCCATCCTTTATACCCTTTCACCTGTCCATTACTGCGCGTGTTCACAAGTCCATCAATTCCCCTCCCACCGGGCCCTCCCCTCCCTCCCTCCCTCCCGGCTCCCTCCCTGTATCATACCACTCCCTCTCTTTTCCTCCCTCCCTCTTTATCAGCCCATCCTCTACGCCCCCTTTTTTCGACCCACTCCCTCAC
>NC_066525.1:9083701-9158701 GCF_024679095.1 Eriocheir sinensis
CTCTCTCTCTCTCTCTCTCTCTCTCTCTCTCTCTCTCTCTCTCTCTCCTCCTCCTTCTCCTCCTCCTCCTCCTCCTCCCCCCCCCCCCTCCCCCCACCCCCGCGCCAGCAAGCAGGATGCACAGTGTATGACAACGCTCCCCACCGCTGACTGACTTTGCCTGCTGATTAATTGGACTGCTTACTCAGGGACTGACTGACTGGCTGGCCACTTTCCACGCGCTGTGAGTGCTCAGATGACTGTTTGCTTGCTGGCTGACTGGCTATATGGCTGACGGGCTGGCTGATTGACTGACGGGCTGACTGACTGAGTTAATAGCTGGCTGGGTAACTGGCCGGGTGAGTGACTGATTGAATGACTGGCTGACTGTCTGGCGGTGATTGATCGGGTGACTGGCGGAGTAACTAACTAACTGGCTTCTCATGTGATTGTCGTGTTTGGTGAGGTTAATGAATGGCTGAGTCGTTCCTGTTATGGGGTGCGCCTCCTTGAGGGCGAGGCTGGTTGACTGTTTGGGTGGCTGGCTGATGGATGGATGGATGGTGGCTGGGCGGTTGACGGCTGAACCACCACTTATCGGCTGGCCATCTGGCTGAGAACCCACGTGTCACTCGGCGGCTCACAGTGGGTCGCCTCCTGATCGTTGCCTTCATCACTGCCTGGATGGGTAACTAACTTCTTCATGGGTGTGGTGATACTTGTTTCTTTTTTATATTTTTTTTTTTACCCATTGTAGTAGTGAAGGAAAAGGGATGGCACGAGGAATATACTTTTTGCGGTTATCTTCAAATACTCTGATGCTGAAGTGTAGTTTTAATTGAATTCTTTAACAATTAATCTTGTCTTCAAAAAAACGTTGAGGTTGTAGCCATTGCAGGAGTGACAGGAAATGGATGGCGGGATGTATACTTTAACATCCCTCTTAAACAGTCCGCGCTTGTTTTGTAGTTTAAAAGACAACCTTCCTGACCATTAAAGTTTTAAATGCTCGGAGTAGAGATACATGCGTTCCTATAAATCACTCAAGCTGTCTGTGGTAGTTTTTATGATAATCTTCCTCGGTAATAGCACTCAAAAAACGTGGAGGATGCCTAAGGGAGAGGATGGAGGCAAGAAAAGCCTTGCGTGGACGTGAGTGGCTCGGGCGAGGAAAAGCCCGAAGTTAAATATTTTCAAACATGCTGGAAAACTGCACCAATTTTCTCGTCGGAATTTGCTTAGGTAATCCCTGTGATTTCACGAATTGTTTGAGAGCAATTAATGGCGAAGACAAAACAAACCCGCGCGAGACAGATGGTCAAACAGAGTGACGGACACGCAGAAAAATAACAGACACGGTCATGTTACTTTACTGAACGTTCCGTGAAGTGATAATATATAACCTGGCCGCGCGTGTATGTCCGTTTGTGTGTGTGTGTGTGTGTGTGTGTGTGTGTGTGTGTGTGTGTGTGTGTGTACCTACCTTCACTCTTGTTACTGTCTGATGAAGTTTATCTTTGAGCCAGACAGGTGCACGCCCATTCCTCACGCACATCACCTGCCCCCTCCCACCTGCCCCTTCTCACCTGCCCTCCCTGCCTCCTCCCACATCCCCTCCCGTACCCCCTTCTGCCTGTCCTCTCTTCTTACACTTCCTTTTCCCATTCTTTCACCTATTCTCGTGGTGGCGCTAATGGAGGTGGTGGTGTACTGGTGTGGTGGTGGTGGTAGGGGTGGAGAGTATTCTAGCATGTGGGATCCAGGGTTTCCAGTCCCCGCCAAAAGAGGAGCCGCCGTCCCCGCCTTCTCCTCCTCCTCCTCCTCGTTAATTCGTTCTCTTCTCATACAAATCAAGCCCGAGTGAACGGATCCCGCTTGATTACCGACCGTACGTGGAAGACAAATGAACGCTTATTAAATACAAACCGCATAAGTAACAGCTGCTTCGCCAGTGAAGTAAATAAACAACAAAACTCCGGAAGTTCTTCAGTATTTCCTCCTTCCTATTAAGACATTTATTCATGTAGCAACGGAATTCGGCTCTTTTTTTCCTGTGTTCATATGGTCAATTGTTTTTACTCCTCTTGCGGTAAACCGTAAATGTAATTCAAGCCAAAATGTAATACAAGAAAAATCCACGTTGTCACTTTTCAAACGAGTCTGCAACCAGCATGAAAGACCCGATTGTAGGCGTGTCTCTCCATGCCAGTATAGATGTGCACGTCAGTCTTATTTATTGTTTTATGTGTGCGTCTCATTCTCTTTTTCCTACCGCCACGACTGCCGCTCTTCCTGTTGGTCATGTTTTGTGGGGGGGTAATAACAGCAGCTGGCCCGGAGTAATATATTAGTTAGCAGAGCCCTAGATCATGTCAGGCGGCCATATCGCTGGAGTGATATATCAAACGTGACAAGTCTAGCGTATACTCCTGGACGATGAAACATTACTGCAAGGGCGGTGGCGGTGGCTGTGGGTGGCGGTGGGGGTGGGAGGGAAGGAAAGGGGCTGTTGGAAGGGAGAGGGGAGAGTGAGGTGAGGGACAGGGATGGATTAGGGGAGAGATGGTTGTAGTTGAGTCTCCCATTGTTGTTATTACCGTAAAGGTGTGTTCTCTTCCTGTTGCTTTGCCCTCTGTCCTGTCCAGGTGGTGGTGGCTGTGGTGATGTTGGCGAGGCTGGGGTGCACTGGGAGGGGGGTCGTGAGGGCAGGGGAGGGAGGACCAGAGGCAACCCGAGAGTGGCCGCGTTGTGTTGCGGCGTGGGCGGCATTTTTGACCTGACAGAGTGTCCCGGGCTGTAATTCATACGATGCGTGTTAGGCAGTCAAATTAGTCGCCTCCATCTCCTTAGTTGGCGGGCAATGATTTTTTTCACCCCCACCTCATGAAATTAAAATCTTCCTTTGGCGTCAGGCGCTGAATACCAGGTGGAGTGTCTCGGCGGCTCGTTATCAGGGACATGCAGAAAAAAAAAGTAAATGTAAAGTATGTTCGCAAAATGGAGCTTCTTTTTAGTACATCCCCCCCCCCCCCCTCCCCTCTCTTTTTGTTTTTTGTGTGTGTCTGTCTGTCTGTTTTCGTCAATGTGTCCGTTTATTTCTCTCTCTTACTGGCACTCCCCCTCCCCGTCTGTCTGTTTGCCTGTGTCTGTCCGTCTGTTTGTCCGTCTATCTGTGTTCGCATATATATATATTTCTCTCTCTCTCTCTCTCTCTCTCTCTCTCTCTCTCTCTCTCTCTCTCTCTCTCTCTCTCTCTCTCTCTCTCTCTCTCTCTCTCCCCCCCTCCCTCCCCCCCTAGCCCTCAGCTCGGCTCAGCTCACCTCACACATTCAGTGGAGGTGGAGCAGTCAGAAAGTTTTAGGTACCCACCATTTACAAGAGTGACCTCCCTTCCCTGCCTCTCCCTCTCCTGCCCTCCTTGCGCGACAAAGCAAGTTATGTCCCGCCCTCCTGGCAAGTTATGTGCTCTCTTCCTACTTTCTGCCTGCTGGTTTTGGGGTGATTTAGGGCTTAATAAGAAGACTAATAAGTATGTAAGAGATGATGGGTCATGGGGGGTGAGGGGAGGGGGGCGAATGGAGAGGCAGCTGCGGGGAAGGGGCTGGGATTAGTGGAGAATGGGAGGGACTTAAGAATATGCAGAATAATGAGCCGGAACGAGACGGACTAGGGTAATATGGGGCCATTTGGCGGGAGGCGAGTGCGGGGGCTTAAGGCGGAGATCGTAGTTATGCTGAAGGTAAGTACCGCGCTGATTACCGCCGCTACGACCTGCCGATTTGTTTACTGGCGGGCGGAGGCGAGAGTTGATCTGGGGAGTCTTGTGTCTGACGTGACCATTTCCTGTGTGCTGCCGAGACTAATGGCCGAACGTGACTCCGGCTTCTGCTGGATTTCCTGCCGCGCTACATCTCCTTCCTGCCGTTTTGCTGCCTGCCTGCTTGCCCCCCTCCGCCGTATTCACCTTCACGTTTACTGTCTTATGTAATGAATAAATAAATTTCAATCGGATGGGTGCATTCTTCCTGCCGCGGATCAGCGCCGCCTCCGTCAGGCGTCAGCGCTCGCCGGTACCAACTGCTCGTTGCCGAAGATTTGCTGTCTTCAATTAGGATCATGTGCTTTGGGTGTAGTCCACTTAAATGTAATGAGAAATTTCTTTTATCGCCGCGACTCCTCTAATTTACGCAGCCTGGCGGAGCATCATTAAATACACGCTGCCTCGCTGCCCGTGATTAAAGATAATACTCACCTGAGTGTGTGAGTCGGTAAACGTTCCCTTAACTCTACCATTACCTGCCTGGATAACACGACCAGCGGGGCGTGACGCTGCAAGCTTGACACTTGGTAGGCAGCAGTAATCACTTCATCATAACGCACCCGCCGCTCCCACACATCCGGCACTGCCTCCGTGTCTCCGTGCCTCCAGCCTCCGGCAGGAAGGGGCGGGGCGGGGTCAGGTGGCGCCGCCCTCGCCGCGTCGCCTGGGACGGCATTTAGGGGCAGTTATTAAATGTCGGGTCGTGCATGTTTGTCGGCCCGGCTTGTTTTTGTGGTTTGTGAAACAGTTTCAAAATGTGGACGAAAAGTTTTATATGAAAACACAGCATTTATTATCGCTGGTAACAATAGACAGTGTGTGTGTGTGTGTGTGTGTGTGTGTGTGTGTGTGTGTGTGTGTGTGTGTGTGTCCTGCCGTCAGGCCGCGCCCCTCACACCTGTCTGCGGCACGCACGGCGTTGGCAAGGGCTGCTGCCGCTGCTGCTGCAGGTGCAACTCGATTGTTCTCAGTAAACTCTTCACCGGAAGCAGGTGAAGGTGTTGCTACCGTGCCTTACCTGACGTGCGTATTCCCTTGTGTGTGTATGCGCGTTTCAACCCTCGTGTGTGTGTGCGTGCCTTTGTCTCTTTTAGTTAAGTGCAATTTTCATGTCTGCCTAAATTATTATGGTACGTAATTTTCACTTTTTCATTATTTAGTCGTTTCTTTGGTCTACTCGCTGAGGTATTTTTTCATCATGGTGTTCATGCAAGATATTTTTGTGTTACGCGATTATGCTTTTTTCCACCGTTTCATGTCCTTTTGTGTTACTCTACCCGACTTTCCTCCTCCCCCCCTCGCCGCCCCGCCGCACCTCCCGCAGCAGCTGGGCGCGAGGTGGACGGTGGGCTGCGCTGTCCAATTCTACTTTGATATATTCGGACGGCCCGGGGGCTCGCTTTGCAACATCACACATTTAATTATAAAGCGGCAGTGGTTTTGTTCTGGCCATGTCAGTTAATGCCCAGTTTATTGGGAAGCCTGGCCGGAAGGCTGTCAATTTAAGAGAGGAACCTGCAGACTCGACCACCGCCACGGCAACCCTACTGCTGCTGCTGCTGCTGTTGCTTCTACTACTACTACTACTACTACTACTACTGATACTACTACTACTACTACTGCGTTTACTACTCTACTATTACTACTGCTACTCTACTAATCTACTACTACTACTACTTTTACTAATATACTACTACTACTACTACTACTACTACTACTACTACTACTACCTCTGTTGTCTCTTGATGAGCTGCTAACCATAAGAGTAACCACTAAACACAACAGGACAAATTCATAGTCATTAGTGCTAAAGCGCCTCTTTTGCTAGTGTGTAATTGTTGCTATCACAATTATCTTAACTGCCTGCTCCATCTCCCTGCTATCACGCCCCGTCCTGTGGCCACGCGGCTGCCTCGCGAGTCATAAGCTGGCTAGTTGTCCCTAAGTAACTTCCCTCACCCTCTGTAACTCTCTCTCTCTCTCAAGGTTCAGAAATTACGAAAAAATCCCGCGAAATATTGTCTCGTCGTGTTATTAGGAAATATTATCTTTTTGGCCGGTGTGTTTCAGGCTGTTTATTTTTATTCTTTTCACATTTTTTTTCCTATTATTAGAATTTGACAACATTCGGAGTATTTGATCAACTTGTGACATTATTAGTCTGTGCCTTGAGGAACATCGAGGAGAAACTGACGCCTCCTCAAAGAAAAAAAAAATATATAAAGTAAATAAATAAACACACAGCTGTCTTTGTTGTGTTATAGGCGTTGCTAGGATCGTCGCGAGGCGCCTGACTACCGCGCCCAAGGGAGTGCAGGACGAGTTCTTGGCGGCGCTGATGACTGGCGCGGGAAAGGCTCTTGTAAATTTAGTATTGATGTTTTGTTTTATTGGTTGCGAGCGGCCAGGGGAGAGGAGGAGGAAGAGGCAGGGAAGGACGGGCAGGGTAGACGGACGGACGGACGGAGCGTAGTGAGCGCTGTTGCCGTCTCCTTTGTGGTGAAGCGGCAAAATTGGCAACCGTGGCCCTTCAACCTGACTGGTCTAATGGTGATTGACAGGCTCTGACGTCACCGCGAATACTAATGACGAGTCCACAAATTACGCGCCTTTGTCTCAACGTCGCCCTCATCATCGTCATCATCATCACTGCCATTGTCTGCCAAGTTGGTACATGGAGGTGTTCATTATGGGCGGCTTGGGGGAGGGACGAGCGACAGCACCCTCTTCTTCACCTAATTGTCCTTCGGATTGTTTGACGACACTCAGATATCTGTCTTCCTATCGACTTCACCTTGAAGAGGCTTTTTTTTTTTTTTTTGGCTTGCCTTCTTAAGTTAGTTTCCAATGCTATTTTCTTTTCAAAAACTTTCCGACAGAAAAAAAAATGACATTTCGTCACGAATTTGATTCCCTACACTTATGTTAGCATAGCTGTGGGCACACATACACTCTACACATGACACCTGTGGCAAAAACCACCTCACACTTGGGCTGCCCGCATAATCTACCCGGAGAACACTGGCAGGTCAGCACCTTGACCACAAGAATGGAAGCCTCACCCCGTGGCTCAGGCCCACCCCCCCTGGAGGCTCAGGGCCCTGCTACACCCCTGGAACAATCCGCGCCGCCGGCAAGACCATTACGCCGCTGATGGCATTCGCACCTCCCCGACAACAGCCCTCGCCGCCTGACTCATCGTAAAACGTGTCTGATGAGAGGCATGAGTGGCTGGCAGAACTATTGTCAGGCTGAGTGAAGAAAAAATGGTATTTGTCAAAGGGTCGACCGGTGCTCCTCAAAGAAAGGAATGGAGGGGAAGGGAAGGCGCCCGTCAACGCCAATCCCTTTATCATCCGTCTGTCTGCTGTCCATCCATCACCCTGTCAGCCACACATCCATCTTCACAACCCTCGCTCCTCACCACTCACATTTAGAAATTTAATTATTTCCCAGCTCGTTATATATATATATATATATATATATATATATATATATATATATATATATATATATATATATATCTATATATATATATATATATATATATATATATATATATATATATATATATATATAACCATTTTGTTAGTACAGTTACCGCTAAGTACAACTGTTTGGGAGTCAAGCAATATTTGCACTTTCCTGTGGTAATTTAAAAAGTGTTCCTTCACCAAGCACGCGCGGGGCGTCTGGCCGCGTATACACAAGGCTCTTCATTAGCGCAGCGTCGTGCGGCCCTCGCCAGGCTCTTACCCGATTAATGCTTGGATGAGAAACTGCATAATAAACAGTAAACAGAGTCTTATTTGCGTGTGTCACGACGAGACTCGTGGCGGAGGGCGCTCGTGTTCCTGCATTCGTTGAGTCGTGAAGTGCACTTGGGTCAGTGTTCCCCCAAATATGCCGCGCCGCTCGTTACGGCCGCGGGCAGGCGACTCCTTGGGCCTTAGTGCGGAGGCGGCGGCGGCGGCGGGGTGCCAGGTCACCCCCAAACTTACTGGAGCATAATTTTCTCCGCTTCCTAACGTGATGGTCCTCCGCTCACCGAAGAACCCTCAAGTAACCCGATTTAACATAATTTGATATAACCAAACGTGTAACTTGGCCAGCCTCGCTCAACTTGGTCGAATTTATGTGCGCGACTTCGATTACGGCCGACTCCTCCCTCCGCCTGTAGCCTCCCCTACCTGCCTCCCCCCCTCCCTGTCCCTCTACCTCTCCCTTCCCTCCCTCCCATTCCCTTCCACATCACTACCTCCTCTCACGCCCGTGACTGTGTGTGGGAGTGTTTTGTGCATGTGTACCACTGGCCTCACACTACTCTCCATAATACTCCCTTGACCCATGCCACGTCCGTCCTTTTGTCTTTATATAAAGTTATCTTGTATTTTCTAATGATAGTTAAGACTTTATAACGGTAGCCCTCATCAGTTTCTTTATCTTCATTGTTACTTGTTTGTCACTGATTCTAACATAACATTTTGCCGTCTTTTGTTGTCAATTTAATCCAAGGAACAACAAAGGTGTCACCGCAGGCTGAGCTCCAATCATTAATGAAAAACGAAGTGTATGGGTGAGGCGGGGCGTGGAGGAAGTGATGGGTGGGAAGGGAGGGGGGAGGGAGAGTCTATATGTAGCCGGACATTCCCAGGAGATGGTGCCTCGGCCCCTCGTGCTGGGCGCTGCGAGTGATGGGTCGTCGCGTGCCAGTGGACGTTTTGTTAGTCTTTTGGGCGTGTTAAATGGGCGTGTCTCATGATGAGTGGAGCGTGAGAGGTGGGCGTGGCCTTTCGGGGTGACATAACCCATTGACTCACACACCTGCCACCCACACCTGGCCTGTCTCGTCACTCTCGCTCACCTCCAGCCTTTCCTGCTCGTTCGTTTTCACCTACTCTCCTCTACGTCTTCCCGCTCTTAGAATTTTAACACATTGTGGAGAATATATTTCCTTGTTTACTCATTCCTTATCTTTCCGATGGCTTGGTTGTCTTCTATCTCTCTGCCCACTCTTCCCTCTCCGCCCACGCCGCTGCGCCACTCACTCCTCACTCAGCCCTTCCTCCTCCCTTCCTCCTTCCCTTCCTTGACACCCACACATTCCTCTGCCCATCCCCATCTCCCTCCCCTTGTCAGCCGCCCCCATCCCCATCCTCTTCCGTCTTTGCCACCTTCGTCTCGCTGTCCAAGTTCGCTTCACGCTACACTTTGGACGTAACAAATAAAACGAGAGCGCCCGCTGACGCTGCCAGATAAAAAGGTCCAAAATTAGCTTTCATTCTGGTGTCCTCGTCGGCTCCGATCACAGAGGTGCCAGTGGCGGCGTCTCCACTCGGTTGTCTCTCCGTGCCCTGCCTCGCCGTCAAGGGAAGGAGGAGAGTAAGTGGAGATTGAGGAAGAGGGTGAGGTGGAGGAGGTGCTTTTGAAGGAAGAGGACGCAATTTTTTTTACATTTTTCTTATCGGAAGGTTACAAGAAGCACGTACTATCTTTGCTGTGCCTCCACTTGTCTGTCGCTCCGTGTCCTGCTTCACCTAAAAGGAAGAAGGAAAAAAGAATGCAGGGGAACGGGAGAGGAAGAGCAAGTGATTTTTGTTTAAGAAGACGTGATTCTCGACATTCTTAATAAAGAGCAAAGCGAACACATTTTCTTTGTTGTATTTCCCTATCGGGGCGACAATGTGTTCTGTGAGTGGGGCCAGGTGAGTGCGGCCCTCCAGGTGTGTGACGCAGCCCTCGTTACCGGCCGCCAGGTGGACGACAGGTGGACTTGCTGATGTTGGCATTCAGTCGTGGAATACTGAATACCGTGCCTTCAGCTGCGGCTCCCTCGGCGGGCCATTAATTAGCCATTCCTCGTATTCGGGTCATACATTACGGCGTGTTTGTAATCAACGAGCCTCTTATTTTATGTATGTCCCACTGATGCTATTCGGGGATGATCAGGCTCACTTAATTGTCTTTATTTAATGCGCGACGCTTTAACGGCTCCGACGAGGCCCACACACTTCCGCATCCCCGTCAGCGGAAGTGTTTTGTTTGTTCCTTCGCGCCTCGTTTCACCGTAAGCAGCAGTCATTCGGTCATCCTCTTCGTCCTTCTCTTCCTCCTTTCTCTCCACCTCCTCCTATACCTCAGCACGGAGCACCTCACCCTTCCCTCACACCGCCATACACACAGCTCTTCTCTCCGTCTCCGCCTTCACCCATAACCTCGGGCGTGTGTGGAGGGTCGCTCTTTGTGAGGTGAAGAAGCCTTTATTCTGTGCGTGTTCGCCTCACAAGGTGCTGCTTCCCTCCTCGGCGTCAACATTCCGTGGTAGACTTACGAGCAGTTCTCCTCACACTCCCCTCCATCCCTCCAGCACCATCACAACGCCTCCAGACATGGCTTCCAAACGCCCCATCTTTGCACCCAGTTATCCCCTCAGCCCCCCAGCCCCTCAGACACTCTCCAGCCCCCCCTTCCCCACCCCCTGCGCCTCTCCAACCTCCCCTTTAGTTCCCCAGACCCCGGGAGATGCGGGACTCCTCGGATCTTGCCATCTTTACCCTGTATTGATGTTGGGTCATAAGTCGACCCTCTTGTTTATCGCTCGCGCCGTCTTATATCAGGGTTTCTCTGGGAAGTCTGGCGAGAGGGGAGCCGAGAGGAGAGAAGAGAGAGGGCGAGGAGAAAGGAATAGTAGGCGATGAAGGATGGAAGCACAAGAGTTAGAGGGGAGAGAAGTAAGGAGAGATAGCGTGGAAGAGGAAGAGAAATAGTGGGGAAGAGGGAAAGTGCAATTGGGTGGTGAATGATAGACTTAGAGACTTGAGAGAGAGAGAGAGAGAGAGAGAGAGAGAGAGAGAGAGAGAGAGAGAGAGAGAGAGAGAGAGAGAGAGAGAGAGAGAGAGAATAAAAAAAAAACTAACTTCAACTAAATCAATATAATTATTTTCTTCATTAAACGTGAGAGGAGTCAACTTCCAGTGATTAATGCAAACAGTCAAAAGCCGATCACAGTGTCTTGCGTGGCCGTGTGTCGATCGCTCTCCTTATCTGATTGTTCCTTGCTGCACCTAAGACTGTCTGCTCTGCTCTGCTGCATATGTTTGTCCATCTCACTGCCTTCTTTCTTTCATCCTTTCCTTCCTTCATTCTCTCTCTTTCTTTCTCTATCTCTTTATTTCTTTCCTTTCCTCACCCTCATTCTCTTTTCTTCCTGTCTTTCTTTCTTTCTTTCTTTCTTTCTTTCTTTCTTTCTTTCTTTCTATCCTTCCTTTCCTTTTTTCTTTCCTTCGCTCTCTCTTTCATACTTTCTTTCCTTATCGAACAGTCTCACTATTTTATTCCTTCAGTTTCAAAAGCATCGCCTAACTGTTCACTTCGATGTGTAGGTGTTACGTATAAATGATGTTTCCTCTTATGTGTAGGGAGTGGTGGAGTGGAGGAGGGGAAGGAGCGTAGTTGATCAGCAGATGAGTGACAAACGAGGTTATCATAGGAGTGCCGGCCGTCATTAGTTGCCCCTGGACGAGAGATTGCTAACTAACTACACGAGAGAAACAGGCTTGGTAGGAAGTGACATTATCATCGGCATGTATGGGAGAGAAGCAAGGCAAGGGCGGTGAAGATGGTGAAGGGATGGCTAACTATATGAAAAAACTGGCTTCGCTGCGGCTTAGACGGCGTGTATTGAAGGGAGGAAGGAAGACAGAGACTGAAAGAGGGGTGGAAAGGGGGCGGCAGGGTCATTGTTTAAGGGGAGCACTGATGGCTTGGGGGCTGGGCAGGGCAGAAAAGGCTGAAGAAGAGCACGCCGATGGAGGATTTACTCGTCTGTCGCAACCTTTATCTCAATCATTTATACCCGTCGTAATAAATTAGTCGGGGCAGGAAGGTGCTTACCAGACATTTCCTCGGAGGGTCTAGTTCTTCTTAGGCTGGGTTGTGGCGGCGGCGGTGGCGGTGGCGGCGGCGGGGGCGGCTTCAAGGGGGCCTCTGGACACGACCCGCGCCGCTCACAGCCACGGATCACAGGGTTTTCCGATGGTGCTCCGCCGGCTTAAAGATTACCATATCGTAAAGCCCGAGAGAGAGAGAGAGAGAGAGAGAGAGAGAGAGAGAGAGAGAGAGAGAGAGAGAATTATGTATACTTCTCTCTTTTCCTTCTCTTCTTCATCTTCTTCCTTCATCTCTTGCATTCATCTCCTACACTTATCGTCCTTATCCATCTTTTCCTCCTCCTCCTTTCTTTCCTCTTCGTATTTTTCCTCATCTCATTCTCCTCATCCTCTCCTACCTCCTTCTCCTCCTCCTCCTCCTCCGTCTTCTCCCCTCCTCTTCCTCCTCGTCAATGTCCTCCTCCTCCTCCTCTTCACTCTCCCACAATCTGTTCTTTCCTATTATCATAATTTGCTTGACGCTGTACCTATCTGCCGTCCGAGTCAGTATTAATTTATCTCCAAATCACGGCTTATCTTCGCCATTCCCCAAATGAATTCAAGGTGAACATTTTCCGGGGAAGGACTGCCGTTATCTCTGCGTCATCCATTTGGCTTTTGTCCCAATGTGTCTCTCGTTCCCTCGCTTGTTTACGATTTTCCTTCAGTCTCGAGTCTCATCGTCTTAATTTCTGGGTTCGCCGCTGCAGCTGTTTGGCGCTGGTGTTTGTTGGGAGATGTCACTCGTAAAGATTCTTGTGGTTCGTATTTTACCAATTCTTGCTAAACACGAAAGCGTTGCCGGTTTCGCCAAAAAGGAAATTTCCACACGTTAACTTTCCGCACGTGTCCTCTTCTCTCTTCTTCTCTTTTTCCCTCTTTTCTTTATTTTTTTGTCCACTTGGAGGATTGCACTTTACGCCTCCGTCCTTTCTTCTCCTTGGCACATAAAGAGTCGAGGAGGAGGTATCGCAGACGGTCCTCACTTGTTTATTGTATTATTTGAATTGAAACTCCGCCGCAACAACCTCCTGGGCCCCCCTTCTTTCGGTCCGCCTCAGTCACACCCTCGTCACACGTCAGCGGCCTCGTGTGTGCCCTTCTAGTGAGTAAACCGGTCACGTGAATGTTCTTTCTACGAGTTGTGTATATCTTGCGACCCTCCCTAACTCTCTCTCTCTCTCTCCTCTTCCCCCTCCCTCTCCCTCTCTTCGACACACAGCTCAGGGGACATCGGGGTCTCTGATATCCCTCCACGCCCTCAAAACTCCGCCTACTCTCGCCGGTCCTCCAAAACTCCGGCGCTGACTTACCGTCCTTAAGTCTCTCAGCCCGGGAGATGCGGCCCGCCCAATATTTTTAAGGACCCCTTCACATTGTTTCTCCCTTTATAGTCTGGAAGGATTAAAGCTCTGGTGAGGGGAAAGGAAGGGACATCAAGAGAGAGAGAGAGAGAGAGAGAGAGAGAGAGAGAGAGAGAGAGAGAGGGAGAGGGAGAGGGAGGTATAAGGAGGCCGGCAAGATCGTAGAGCCACTCCGTCTCTGCCACTCCGGCTTTGACGACGAATCTGGGCAAATAGGCGGGTTGTGGGCTTTGTATTTGTTCAGTGCCGCTGCGTCAGGGAGGAAAAATGAGCGGGAATCCGGGAGTTATCGAGAAAAATGGGATATGATGAGGTGACGATTTTTTTCGCTCCCCTCCCTTCCTCTCTCCCTTCCTCTCTCCCTTTCTTGTCCTCTACCTCCTCCTCCTCCTCCTCTCAGCTACCTACCCCTCTGTCTTTCTCTTTCCTCTCCCTCTCTGTGTCAACTTTACTTCTCTTTCCTTCTCTCCTTTTCTCTTGTTATCCCTTTCTCCCTTTCACCCTTTCTTGTCCTCTACCTCCTCTCCTTTTCCTCCGTACCTATCTCTCTGCCATTCTCTTTCCTCTCCATCTCTGTGTCAACCTTACTTCTCTTTCCTTTTCTCTTGTTATCCCTTTCTCCCTCCTACCCTTTCTTGTCCTCTGCCTCCTATCTTTCTCTTTCCTCTCTGTGTCAACGTTACTTCTCTCTCCTCTCTTTCTCTCTTGTTATCCCTTACTCCCTTCTCCCCCCTTTTGCCTTCTCCACCCTCCCCTTCCCCTTCCCTCCATCAATCCATTCCTCCCCTTTTCCCGTGATGAAAGCGAAACGATGGATTTATAAGGTTCCTGATGTGGTCTCGAGCTGCATATAAATAGTTGGCCGTCCCTTTTTTTTTTTCTTTTTTTTTATAATCTCGGTGTTTGGTTTGATGGTTTCGGGGCCTTCGATTACACTGCCTTCTTTTATTGTGGTGTTGATATTGTGGCTTTCTTTCTTTCTTCCTTTTTTTTATTTGTGCTTTGAAATCGTAATGATGGGAAGGAGTGATTGTGTGATGGTGTGACTGTGTGTGTGTGTGTGTGTGTGTGTGTGTGTGTGTGTGTGTGTTATAACCAGGAGAGAAATGAGGACCCGAGGAATAGGAAGTTGATTCTTTTCTCCACGGTGAACACACACACACACACACACACACACACACACACACACACACACACACAGACACACATACACACACATATAGATAGATAGATAGAGAAATAGAGAAAGATAGAATGAGAGAGAAAGAAAAGACAGACAGGGAGAAAGAGGAAGGGAAAGACAAAACAAGACAAGACAGGGAGAGGGAAGAGAGGAAAGTAGGCAAAGCGCATCACCCTGAGGAAAAGCCCCCCAGTGGACACCCGTGGGGACGACAAACTCACTTAGCGTCCGCCCCGGGAGTCTCACACCTCCGCCTCGCTCGGCAACAAAGCTCACAGACGCCCATCCGCAGGAACTAGTAATCACATCCTTTGATCTCCCCAACCATGAAGTGCGTGGGGAGTTTATCTCACACACACACACACACACACACACACACACACACACACACACACACACACACACACACACACACACACACACATCTGCAAAGACACTTGTAGCAGCCATTCCCCACTGAGTCGCAGCAAACTTGACTGCAACTTCGACACCTGAAAAGAAGAAAAAAAAAAAAATAGTAACAAGAGAAATTTACGTCACAGAACAGAATCTTGAGTAAAATATCATCATTGGTATTTTTCATCTGCTCTCTCTCTCTCTCTCTCTCTCTCTCTCTCTCTCTCTCTCTCTCTCTCTCTCTCTCTCTCTCTCTCTCACTTGGTAGTCTGCGATCGTATATATGTGTGTGTGTGTGTGTGTGTGTGTGTGTGTGTGTGTGTGTGTGTGTGTGTTTGTGTTTGTGGTGGTTTCTTTGTGTACTGCAACTCCGGACATAAAAAAAAACGTACCTCCTCTTGGAATGATCAACTGGTTTTAATTTTACATATACACTCTTTGTTTATGGTCATATCAGCGGTGGTATTCCAACAGCAGAGGCATCAGTAGTGGTTGTCAAGTTAGTGGTGCTGAGGGGCGAGGAGGGAAGAGTGTACGGGGACAGTGCTGGGGGATAAGGGGCAGGGATAGGGGCAGGTATGAGGGGCAGCCTGCAGTGTCACCCTCAGTCTAGTTCATCTACGCGTCGCCCCCGCGCTGGTGTGAGATGGACGTGTCTCCCCCGTCTGTTGTGGAGGTTAAAATTGCTCTTTTATTTTCTCCTTCCTAAATCCCCTTATGTGGGCTTTCCTGGGAGCACGGGAGAAAGTGTGGAGGGAAGGAATAAAAGAATGTGTGCGTGTGTGCGTCTGTGTGTGTGTGTGTGTGAGTGTGTGTGTGTGTGTGTGTGTGTGTGACAGAAAGAAAAAGCGGGAGAGCGGAGTAAATGGTGTAATATTTATTCAGTCACTGTGTTCGGAGACGCTGAATCCATCCACAGAACTACGGACACATATCTCATCACAACGTTAATGGATCCATGAACAAAAAATACATACACACAAACAAAGAAATGTATTCCAAGGGCATAACGGCGGTGGATGGGGATGGGATGTGAAGTTATGGGGAGGAAGGAGAAAGGGACGGAAGGAGGGGAGGGAGGGAGGGAAGGACGGAGGAAGGCAAGGAACGATGGAAGAAGGGAAAGAAAGGAGGGTCTGCCTTACCATGAGTCACATAAATCGTGCCTCCTCACTACCTCTACACACGTTTCACTTTGTCAGCGTCAGCCGCCGTGGCATCCCTGTGTCAAAGAAAGAGTCGAAGCCTATTCTGTAGGTCTACCCGCCGACCTGCAGTTTGTTAATATCCGTGCGGTAATGGGCCCTATTTTTCTCTCATCGCCGGGGCCCAGGGCGGAAATGGGCGGAGGGAGAGGGCGGGGCAGGGCGATCTCCGTGGTAAAGTGATGTTGTCTCGTGGTTGTCGTGGTGTAGTTTTGTTGCCTTCGCTGTGAGTGCCGCGCCGTGGGCAAGGTGACGCAGTGATTGCAGCCTGGCGGCGTGGCGTGACTGGTTAAGCGCGACCGTGGCCCCGTGATTGATGGGCGTGGATGTTGAGGTGCAGAGGTGGTGATAGAGGCGTGGCGCAAAACTGGGGACAGTAATGACGCAGTGATGGCTTTAATGGCAGTGTAAAGGAGTGGTACCCAGGCTGAGGGGTTCTGGTAATCAGGAATTAGCTGAAATCATCTTAAGCCGGCCGCTTACCCAGTCTTCGGGGAAACCACGATTAATGATCTGACGAAGGAGCTTCTCAGCTACTCGATCTTCGACCCCGACGCCCACCACCGCCCAGATAAGGGGCTTTAAGGGGCTGCCCGTGCCTGTCTTGCACTCTAGTTTTGTTAAAGTGTAAGTAAAACAATAATCAAATTGTCTAAATGTAGTAGGGGGCCCTGAGTCGCTTAATCCATGCATCTTGGCGAGGCAGCGGGACACTGTTAAAGAGATTAACGAAATGGAGCTGTTGATGTTTGCTGAAATATATTATGAGAGACTTATGCTGAATATTTGGCAGAAATTGCATTATAGTTTGGTGCGCGGTGATGAATGATGGCTGGGTCCTTGGAGCTGACCTGAGTGTTTCGGTGCCTGGCGCGGCGCGGCCCCGGCGACTGTGTTTCTTGGCAGGCGACGGGCCGAGGCAGGTGTGACGGCCGCCTCTCACCTGCCTGTTTAAATTGGACGAATCAGGAATAGACGAAAAATGGCTGCACTTCGTCACTGCTGAGGTGAAAGGGCGTCCCATTAATTACGTTACATTTACCGGGTGAGGCGCAGCGAGAGAGACACGGCGCCCCGCCCGTCGACAACTGCCACGGGGATGAGGGCGTGTTTTTCGTGTTGTGGTGACTACGTGAAAAATGATGTTTTTACATATAGCGTACAATGTCTCCGGGGATCGCTTTAAAGTTAAAGGAAAAAAACAACAAATTTGTCACAGCCATCACTTCAAGGACGGGCGGGTGGAAGCAGCTGCCACACCGGGAAACACAAGGCCTCGTTCAGCCGCTGCATTGTTACTCATTCCCGCCACTCCCGCCTTTTATTAGTGGATGTGCTGGGCCGCGGTGAGTCTCACGCCGGCGCCTGATTACACGCCGCCGCACGGCCAGGCACGTCGCGGGCGTCACAAGGACACCGGCGAGGAAGGGAAGTGAGCGGTTTTTGTCCATGGTCTCTACAAGCAGCGGTGCCCTCCAAGACCTCCCGCCGCGCACCACTCAACTCTTCCTCCTCCTCCTCCTTTTTCATGTCCTTTTCCGTTTCTTTTCTTGCGTTCACTTGTTTGCTTCTATTTTGTTTTCTCGTCTTCCAATAGAATGAAAAATATCACCATCACCTATTTTCATTTCATTCCTTTTTTCTTGTATTTCTTTCCTCCTCCACCACTTCCTCCTCCTCCTCCTCCTCCTCTTTCTTTTCTTCCTCTCTTTCGCCCCTCTGCTATCTGTTTTTCTGATAGTTCTCTTTTTCCATTCCCATTTGCTTCCATTCTCATCCTCTGCCTTTCTCTTACCTCTTTTTGTAATCTCCTTCCCTTATCTTTTCGTTCCTCTCTACTTTGCTCTTTTCTCTTTCTTCTTTAAATCTCTCTCTCTCTCTCTCTCTCTCTCTCTCTCTCTCTCTCTCTCTCTCTCTCTCTCTCTCTCTCTCTCTCTCTCTCTCTCTCTCTCTCTCTCTCTCTCTCTCTCTCTCTCTCTCCAGTTCTTTCTTTTCCTCTCCCCTCTCTTTTCCTCTTCCCCGCAACTCTCTACGCTCTTCCCTCTTCCCTCCCTCACTCACTTTAAGAGCCTTTCTCCAGCTCTCTCGACAATCCTCGGAGAATCTCATTTTCCTTTCGGTTCTCTTTGTCTCGGGAGCGGCCGATGGTAATGGCCTCAGCCTTTCAAACACTCGTCCACCTCAAAGGCGCGCGGATGTAAATGACGAGGGAGGTCTTATTTCCCTTCTCTCTCTCTCTTTCTCTCGTTCTCTCATTCCCCCGCTCACTCGCGCAATCACTCAATCCATCCCTCAGTCATTAGCTAACTCTCGCGTGTCCCGCCCTTCCTCTTCAACACTCACCCACCCACTCGCTCACGCACTCTCGTTCACGCCTCGATTCCCTTCCCACCTACTTGTTCACTCAATTATCCCACGCTTAGGTAGTTCCTCTGTCGTCCTTATGATGTGCAGGTCCCGCCACTCGGTCGCCCGGTGAGTCGGTGCAGACAGGGCAGGACAGTGGCTTCTGCCCATCCTATTCAGATCCAGCAATGCGTAAGTGCACCGGTTGTGTGGGGAGATAGTGTGTTCTCGGCTAAATAAAACCGTAACATCTGGCCACACAAAGCTCCAGCAGCTGGCCACACACACGCAAACACACACACACACACACACACGCACACGCACACGCACACACACACACAGGTCACAACGCAGAGGTACAACCTGAATTCTCGGTATCCTCGTAATTTCACTCTAAATACCAAGACCTTCGAGTTATTCTTTGTCTCGACGACGAAGACGTTGATGAAACGTGAGCGGCGGGGACGAGGCCAGGCGTCAAAGGGTTCAAAAGGCCCCGGCGGGTCTGATCAGTGAGGGGAGAGGCGGAGGCAGGTTTTTCCCGGCCTGGGTCGAGGCGCGTAGTGGCCGGCTTCCCTGATGCTGCCGTGAACCCTCAAGCCGCGAGTGCCTCTCTGTCTCTCACTGTTTGTCTGTCTGTGTGCTGCCGTGCGTTGTTTCTGTGCGGCGAGGGACGGAAGCAGAAAGGAAAATAATCCCAAGCCATGGCTCAACGAGGCGGAAGGAGTGGGTAACACTCTCAGGATCACACATGCGCCTTGTTTGTATTATTCAGATCACATTGAAATATGGCTATTCATAAGCCAAAACATTTGTTAGATGAATGTTAAAGTAAATCTCATGCCCAGAAACTAAATTATGATTCACTACCTTTAAGTAAATATTTTCACTCCCAAATATGAGATATAAGTGCAAAATTTATGTGCCTGCGTCGCAATACCATAAAATAAAGACAGAATCCGTAGAGAAAGTCTTCCTCAATGTCGCATCTTCTGCACTGGTCTCCGGTGCCTCCAGATTGCTTGATGCGCGTCTTCTGCAGTGTCCAGCATCCTATCTCGAGTTCTTATCCCCCCCGTGTCCAATCTCCCGCCTGTCATGTCCCGCACAGACGCGTCAGCACCAGCAGCCCACCACCAGCTTCTTGCCGGGGCGGGAGGAGTGATGTGGGAGTCCTAGTAATTAGCAGGGAGGCGGAAACGTGGAAATTCGTCGATTTTTCCTCTCCCCTCTTTCTCTTTCTCCCTTTCCCTTTCCTTCTCTTACTCTCATTCGCGCTCCTTTGATTATTTAACTTAACCCGTGGATAATCGTTCTTTAATTAATTCCTGATCGCGTCTCTCGTTCTGTTCCGCCCCGGGGCTTGAGTGGTCGGATTCAAAGATCGCGTCTGAGTGGTTGTGATTAGCGAAAAGCGACAGCCATAAAGCGGCGGCGATAGCGTGGACTCACCCGCCCGGAAAGATAGCTCGCAGTCGACCTTTGGAATGGCCGGCTAGCGAGACGCACGGACGGACGGACGGAAAGATGAGGATAATCTTTGCCAGCTCTATTGGGGCCCGAGGGAAGGAATGGCGGAGACGCGGTCGGCTGCAGGCTGACTCGAACGGATACCTGTCGCTACGGATTACAAGGTAGTCCTCGTTTGAGACGAAGCGAGAGGTAATTTGCCACATGAGACACACGAATGTCTCGAGCCGAGGGAATGCAAGGGGCCGCGGGTCAGGTGCTAAAAAGGTTGGGGGCGGGCCAGGGCGGCACTCCCCTGAGGCGGCACAGCTCGGCCCACAAAGAGATGCTGTAAACAACTTGAGGTGACGCTGTGCTGAGGTGCAGCAGGCGACAGAAAGGCCGAGGCTCGCCTTCCACGTCTTGCCTTCCTTCCCCCGCCTCTCATTAGTGTTGCTTGGGCGTGACGTGATGACTGATTTACAATACTTTAAATATTCATTCTTCATAGTGCTCATACCAAACACGTATATCCGCTGTATGGAAAATGCAGTCTGCTATACACCTGTGTATGTTCGCTTCTACCGTGTGTGTGAGGGAAAGGGGAAGGTCTCATTCACCTGTATGATCACGTGCTGGACTCACGATCGCCATTCATAGAGCTCGAAGCTGCATTGTGACGGATCTTTGGGTATAGCTGAAACCACTCATTATACCCACACACACCCGGGAGGCGGGACACAACACCCGACGGATTGTGTGTGTGTGTGTGTGTGTGTGTGTGTGTGTGTGTGTGTGTGTGTGTGTGTGTGTGTGTGTGTGTGTGTTAAGACAGACTTAACGCAAATTAGCTCACACTCACAAAAGTCTCCCTGGGCCAGGCTGGTGTGTTCAGCCTGGCTTTATGCTGCATGGGCGGCGCCGTCACATGTGGCGTAAAGAAGACCTGCTGGCCGGTGGAGCAGCGGCAGCCGTGCGGGGGTCAAGGTTCAGCGAGGAGGGTGGGGGCGTGGGGCGGCGGACCCGTCTGTCAGCGGCGGAATCTGAGGTGGGCGGCGGGAATTGTCAAATAACTTAGTCTAACAGGAACATAAATCCCGGCGAGGGGGTGTTTTAAGGCGGCCACGGTAATTGTGATGGAGTCGTAAAGAACCGCCCCTCACGTCGCCAGGCTGGACGCGGCCCGGCCCTGCTGGCAGCGGCGCCTCGGGGCGGGGAGTGTTTATGGCTGTGGGGCGGAGCGGGGCAACGAGGAGGGGGAGGGAAGAACGGGAAGCAAGCAGTAAGGGGAGGAGATACACCTTTCTAATGACACACACGTCTCGCCAGTCCGTAACGTTTATCATAATGCGCAGGTCCAGCCGCCACTTAGCGTTTATAGTGGTCGGGGTTAAGGCAGTCTTTATGGCGCTTGTAGTGACAGACGAGAGCGAGGCTGGTCATTAGCGCCGCTGGTTTGCCCCTCGTGAGTAACTTGCGAGTAACCCAAATCAGCAAAACAACCATAGTGCTTCACCGCAACGCACTTAGTCACAGCTACTTGATAAGGGCGCGGAGGAGGAAAACTGCCCAAGTGACCTTACCTGCTGAGTGAAAATAAAACTTTTATGTGGTCTCTTGTTGTTGCAGAAGTGTGGGAACTGTGAGGAAGGGAATGTGGAGTGTGGAGGGGAGAGGGAAAATATATTCAGGATAATCTGACTGGGATTTCTAAGATCAAGCATTGGAACATTATTATTATTATTATTATTATTATTATTATTATTATTATTATTATTATTATTATTATTATTATTATTATTATTATTATTATTATTATTATTATTATTATTATTATTATTATTATTATTATTATTATTATTATTATTATTATTATTATTATTATTATTATTATTATTATTATTATTATTATCATCATCATCATCATTATTACAATTATTGCTGTTATTATTATTATTATTATTAATATTATTGTTATTATTATTATTATTATTATTATTATTATTATTATTATTATTATTATTATTATTATTATTATTATTATTATTATTGTAGTTGTTATTGTTGTTGTTGTTGTTGTTGCTAGTGTTGATAATACTGATCGAAAGGGAAGGGAGGGAGGAGAACTAGGAAGAGCAAGAGGAAGAAGAAGAGAAAGAGGAGGAGGATGAATATGATGAGAAGGAAGAGTAGGAGGAGGAGGAGCAACAGAGGCGTCAGTAGCAGCAGCAGGGTGAAGAAGGACGCCCACAAAGACACGGCCGCGCCCGCCCTGAGTCACGCCTCCGCCCCGGCCGTAACGAGGCGTGCCATCATGACTCACGGGGCGGCCCTTCGTCCCTGCCACTCTCCCAGCCTCCCTCTGTAAGTTTCTCCCGGCGCGTAAGTGGCGTCCTGTCTCCCCGCCATCCCTGGGCCGCGGCGACAGGCGGGGACTATCTCTCCCTCGGTGAATAATTGGCCACATCTCCTCCAGGGTATCAGATCGAAGTCCTGATGCGTCTCCGAGATATTACAAGGCGAGCACCTGCTGCCATCGTGGAGGTCCGCGGGACGGGAAATATATTTAGGCCGGTCACTGCTGCCCTCCCTCCCCTTTCCGGGCGCGGAGGACCAAATACAACATTGGGATAATTGATGGCACAATTTTCACTTTTATGCTGATACATGACCGACTCAAAAGGCATCGAAGGAAGGTATCACTCACTGGCCGGCCGCCTTGCCGCCACAAGGGTCGTATCCCGCCGCGCCCATCCAATGTTCCTATTTTTCCCTTCTCTTCATTATTGATGGCTCAGGGTCGTCCATGAGTGTACGTTTGGTCGTCCGTGCGAGGCCACCCGCTTGAGGGGCAGCGTGGGCGTCACCGTAAGTGCGGCAGGAGGATAATTCACCGTGATGAGTGCGTCGTTCTGCGGAAGGGAATGGGGGAGTTTGGTCCGACGGCGGGGCGGGTGCGGCTTACGTCCCTCGGGCCACGACGACCGGTGATCCGCTCGTCAAGGCAGCGGCCGAGACGAAGCTGCCGCCGCGCCCTTCGTGCCTTACGGGAGCGAGGCGAAGTGATAGGAAATAAGTATCAGCGAGGGCGAGCAAGGGAGGCAGGTGTGGGAGGCTAGGTGTATGTCCATAGGTAATCGTCTAGGTAGATAGAACTGGCACCTGTCTGCGTCCAGGTGAAGGCAGGTAAATCTCTGGAACAAGATCAAAATAGACACTCATTGAAGAAAAAGAAATTATCGTAAAATTTTATCCACTGAAGCAAAACTCGCCATTTCACTGTGCCGGAAGACGCCTATCATTGCT
Organism: Eriocheir sinensis; assembly: GCF_024679095.1. Taxonomy (NCBI): domain Eukaryota; kingdom Metazoa; phylum Arthropoda; class Malacostraca; order Decapoda; family Varunidae; genus Eriocheir; species Eriocheir sinensis. Next base: position 9,106,678 of record NC_066525.1, read on the forward strand.
TCGGGAATATAGACTGAGGAAAAAAAGAGAGAGAAAAAAAATAGACGGAGAGAAACGGGCAAAGAGGGGAAAGGTAGCGGTAGATGGACAGTGAGGTGAGGGTTTAAGAAGGGAACTATAGGTGGAGGCGAAAGGGGATGGGTATAGGGTGAGAGGGGATATCATGGGTTGGGGAGAGGTTGCAAGGGAGGTGAAGAGTGGCAGAGGATTTAAAGGGTAAATGAGAGCTGGGAATAGGGTCTCTTTGTAGGTGATGGGTGGGGAAAGGCTAGGGAGGAAGGTGATGGGTGGGAAAGGGGTCAAAGTAAAGGTGAAGGGAATAAGGGAGGACTGGAGGAGGGGATCAGTGTGGAGGTGATGGGTGGTGGAGGGGTGGAAGGGCAGGTGAGGGGTGGTGGAGGGGCGAAGGGCAGGTGAGGGGTGGTGGAGGGTTAGAAGGGCAGGTGAGGGAAGTGAGAGCCGGCTGAGGGGTCGGTGGAGGGGCGGGATGCCTCGTATAATCCAGCAGTTTCTCACCTGACCCCACCTGGCGCCGCTTCCCCTCACGGCCCACCACTTATGGCAATCTGGAAACACCTGGAACACCGCAATATCGGACTGACCATGATCCCCGTACGCTCGCGGCGGCCGAATAAAACCCGGGAAGTGGAGATCGGGGCGAGGGCGGAGCGAGGGGCGAGAGATGAGTCTGTAGGAGGAGGGCGAAGAGGGGGAAGGGGAGGTTCATACGAGTCGATAATTTGGAATAAGTCAGAATGGGAGAAAATAGGATTGAGTGCGTCCTATAACACACACACACACACACACACACACACACATACACACACTCGCAGACACGGATAGACAGACACGCGCTCATAAAACAGTGATGGATGCAGCTTTTCTCCCTCACCGAAACATGTACTCCTCCGACACCTTTAGGTTTAGATGGCGAAGGAGGAAGAAAAAACGAAACACAGACACACACACACACACACACACACACACACACACACACACACACACACACACACACACACACCAGCAAAAATAGTGTATACATCGAAAGCAACGACGAAGGCCACGACGATCCTAAAGAGTGCAGGTCGGAACATCGAGCTTCGGGTCATGGTCTGAAGGAGAAACATTTGGAGGATCTGAACCAAAACGAGGAAGAGAAATAGCGACACTTGACAGGTAATGGACGGGAGGGGGCGAGCATACCTGGCCCTCCGTCCGTCCAGGAATCTAGTTCATGGACGGGAAGGCGTGGCGGAGGAGCGCTGAAAAGGTCGAACCGAGACGCCGACGAAGGGGATGAAGGAAGGGAAGGAGGGGAAGACGCTGCACAGGGGGAAAGAAAAGACGAGGGATGTGCCGTGACGTGTGTCTGGGGGAAAACGTGACTGACACAAGGGCGAGGGACGAAAAGGGAGAGTGTGAAGGGGAACAAGAGGAAGAGTGGGAAGGTTAAAGAAGGAAAGAGACACGGAGAGGAAGAGAAGAAAGAGAGAGGAGAAAGATGACGATGAAGGATAGCTGGGCAAGAGGAGGCTCGATAAGACAGACAGCTGAGACGCCCCGGACGAGACTGTAGACAAATGACAAGCTACACCCGAAGGACCTGCTCCAGACACGTAATGATGGTGAAGAGGAGGAGGAGGATGGCGAGGGGTGGGGGGGGGATGGGGGGGGGGTAGCTGCTAACCTGACTCTTGCTACCCGCTACTTGTACCGGAGAGCTGCTGAAGGGAAGGAAAGAGGAACGAACGAGTTGGTGCTGCCGCTGCTACTGGTGTTGGCTGGACGGTGCAGGCGATGAAGACCCGGCAAAAAAAGAACGTGTAAAAAATGGGAGACGGAAGAAGGAAAGACGTCGAGAGATAACGTTGGACGGAGACTGGCGAGTGGACGGCGGGGAAGCGAGGAGGGAATCCGTGAAAAGGAGAAATGGAAGGGAAAGAGAGAGAGAGAGAGAGAGAGAGAGAGAGACTCCGTAAAGGGAGAATGAGGGGAGAGAAAGGGCAAGAGAGAGAGAGAGAGAGGAGAGAGGGCCAGAGGAGGAGTGAGGGAGGGAAGGGAGTGCCAACCAGGGAAGTGGGTGACTGTGGAGACAAAGGAAGGATGACGATGGATGCGTATGTGGAAGGGGGGAGGGGGGAGCCGCTTCCGACGCCTTGTATAATACAGCAGTTACTCACGGCGGGGCATTGGGCCGACCACCTGTAATTCTTGTAGCCGACCTGATGGAATGATTGGTCGGGGAGCGGCGAGGGAGAGGGAGAGAAAGAGGAGAAGGTGGTAGAGGTAAGAGAGAGTGAGAGAGGTATGGGAGGGAGAGGTGGGAGGGAGTGTAAGATGAGGAGGAGGAGGAGGAGGAGGAGGAAAGGAAACACGAGCAAAGGTAAAAGGAGTGAAGAATTTAGACGTGCAGATTGGTGCGATTTAAAAGAGTAAGACGACTTGTTAGTGTTTATGAGAGAGAGAGAGAGAGAGAGAGAGAGAGAGAGAGAGAGAGAGAGAGAGAGAGAGAGAGAGAGAGAGAGAGAGAGAGAGAGAGAGAGAGAGAGAGAGAGAGAGAGAGAGAGAGAGAGAAGGGGTTGTGAGAAATTCAAAGCTTCTGATAAAAAAGTAAATAATGAAGAGCCCCGAAGATTGTAGCACAAAATATTGGTCAGGGCAGACACGAGGCCCTTGACTAGGCGCCCCTTGATCCCCGCCCCGCCTCCTGACTCACGGCGGCTGGGAATGAAAGAAATACCGACAAAGAGATGAAGAATGAGCAGGGGGGAAAAAGAAGGCGTGTAAGAGTGATGAAGGATAGAGCGTGAGAGCGCGCCTTGAGGGGAAAAGAGGGGAAAGGGTAGAAAGAAAATATAATAAAACAAAAGATGGAGATGATAGTGATGAAGCTAACTAGTATGCTGTAATTCAATAGACGAGCGGGATGGAGTAACGCTTTAGGCACGGAGGAAGTGGAAATGGATGGACTCACTTCATTCCGCGAGGGCGTGAAGACGAGGGAGAGGAGAGCAGCTGGAGGGTGCGAAAGAGAAGAATGTCAAGGCATTAACCAGCTTGTATAATACACCGCCACCTCGCGCCGGTAAATGTACACTAAATCATAGTCGCATCGGAGACAAGACTGGCTAATTCTGTGACGCAGATGTGTAGGGAAGGGAGGGAGGGAGAGAGGGAGGGAGAGAGGGAGGAAAAGTGGGGTGGCAGTGGCGTTGACAAGACAAGGAGGAAGAAGAGGAGGGAGAGGAGGATAGTGAAGGGGTGACAGGGAGAAGGGAGGCTGAATCTTTAGCGCGGAAGCCGAGTTTAGTTGTTCGGGGGGTAACGGCGAGGCATAGAGAGAACAGAGAAAATTGTTGTTGTGAAAGATGATGATGGCATAGCAGTGGTGATGGTGGAGAGGGTGATGTGGAGATGGAGTGGAAGGCAATAGTGGGGAGCCATATGGTGGGTGCGATGACGGAAGTGATGGGGCTGCGGGGCCGTGATGGTGGCGGCGGGGCGGAGGTGGGGCTGGCCGGCAGTACTTTCAGTGATGGAAGTGGCAGGGTATTGGTATTGGCCTACGTCTACAGTGAGAGCATGGTGCTGGTAATGATACGGGGGAGGAGGAGGAGGAGGATGGAGAATGGGGTAGGAACAAGACGAGGAAGAGGCAGGGAACGGGGCAAGCAGACTCTACCTTCCTCGCACAGCTGTAATATCTTCGTCAGCGGGAAAGTGTCCGGAATGAACGTAAAAATTCGTCTTAGGGAGTCATTAGTTGGCAGAAGAACGCCCGAGAACGCCGGGTGACGAGCGCCTGATGGGCTCAAGTCCGGGAAACCTGAGTGGCAGCGTCCCGAATGCCACTTACTGTCACGTCTGGCCCATCACTCACCCATCACCCGTCACTCATACATCACAGCAGCCGCCGCCTTTTTTACAGACTCGGCCCTTATCGCCAGCGTACACAAGGGCGAAGATACTGTTTTGGCGTAGTTGGCTGTGTGGAAAGGGACTATGGGCTCTCTGGCGCTGGTGATTAGAGGCGATAATGGGGCGCCGGTCGCGGACACTTACCCTCGCCGCGTCTGTTCGTGTGTCTGCTCAGTTGTCACATCCGTCAAAAGGCGGCGTCTGATTTATAGAGTAATAAAAACGTAGAGAGAGAGAGAGAGAGAGAGAGAGAGAGAGAGAGAGAGAGAGAGAGAGAGAGAGAGAGAGAGAGAGAGAGAGAGAGAGAGAGAGAGAGAGAGAGAGAGAGAGAGAGAGAGAGAGAGAGAGAGAGAGAGAGAGAGAGAGAGAGAGAGAGAGAGAGAGAGAGAGAGAGAGAGAGAGAGAGAGAGAGAGAGAGAGAGAGAGAGAGAGAGAGAGAGAGAGAGAGAGAGAGAGAGAGAGAGAGAGAGAGAGAGAGAGAGAGAGAGAGAGAGAGAGAGAGAGAGAGAGAGAGAGAGAGAGAGAGAGAGAGAGAGAGAGAGAGAGAGAGAGAGAGAGAGAGAGAGAGAGAGAGAGAGAGAGAGAGAGAGAGAGAGAGAGAGAGAGAGAGAGGCACGGTATATGAGGCACACAGACCGAGGATCTTCCTGACGGAGGGGCGTCGAGGGGGCGGTGCGGTGCGTCACGCTCCGGCCCTGTGGCGACTCTTCCCGCCAGACGTAGCACCAGAGCACAACTGCTTATGTACATCGTAGAACATGGGGGGGAAAGGCCGTGGACAGTTTAGGACGCCCGAAAGAAAAAATATTTGCTGTGTAACGATGGGGCCGCGTTTTCTGTTGCGGCCGTCGCCTGGCCGGTGTGTCCACTGGCACTGATAAATTCCGCCAAGTTAGGCTCGGCTAATATGGGTTTTCATTTGACTGATGTGGTGTCGCAGGGAGCAGCGGCAGCGCGGGTCAGGCCGGGTGTTTTCGGGTCTGGCGAGGGCGGTTCGGGTCCCGAGCGTGCTATAGCGGGGTTGCCGACATCTGATGGATGGAGGGGACTCAAGGAGCTCTGCCTCTTTTCCTTCCATTGTCAGAGCCAGTTATGGGCGCATAAATCCCAGGCGGGCATCGAAAACGTCTTCCACGCGAGATTTAGGCATGGCCGACTTGGTTTTCCGATACACGATACTGGAAATTGTTTTAAGGTGTAGATTCATCCCCCGTGTCCGGATGAAGACGCCTTACAGTTTTTGCGCCACTATGGGAAAATTCAGCTGCAGCCTCGAGCTCGCGTCTGTGCCGGTCAGGGGAAGGCTGGAGGTGTAGGTTGGAATGAGCGGGGGAGGGCTGGAGGCGGGAGAGAGACGAGGATGGAGCGAACATTGGGACGAGGGGAGAGTGGTAGGCGAGGAAGAGCTGGGGTCAGGCGGGGGAGGAGGCTTGGGGAGGGAAAGCCCTTTACGTCATTCTACAAGGTGGTGGTCACTTATTTTTACAGGTTTTCTTTTTCTCAATAGTTTTTCTTCTCACTGCACAGTTGTTTGTGTGCGTGTTTACCTTCATTTATTCAATATAATCTTTCCTCACTGGGATTTGAGGCTTTTTCCGGATACATAAGGTGAAAGGCTAATTTACCAAGTATTTATGATCATTGAAGTTTATTTCCATTCAGTGTATAATTTACTGTTAAATTATGCATCATATTATCGTTTGATCTTTATTGTTAATGATTGTTTTCCTCCCACAGGTAAGTCTGGCGCTGGTGTTGGTGGGAGGAGGCGGGAAACCCGGGGAGAGGCAGGAGGGGGGGAGGGTCAGGGCCTGGACGCCACGACTCCGGGATCTTAATTTTGGGGAGTGGAAAAGAAGGTAAGTGAGGCAGGAAAATGTTTGATTGGCTTGATGGCTATTTGTTCTCTTCTTTCCTTTTCTCTTTTCCTTTCTTTCTCAGATTTACGGACGGATTTTTCCTGTCGTCCACACGCGGAATCATGCTGCCAGAACACTCTTGTTATAGCCTTTCAATATTTTAGTTTTTTTTTCTTTATCTTAGTCATTCCCTCCAAAGCTTGCCGTCCCCTCACACCCCCTCCCTCCTCCCTCCCTCACCTCCCCTACACACCCTCGCTGCAGCCCATGCGCCGTGGCCCTCCCAGCACGCAGGTGACAAATGCGGCGGTCAGGGCCGGAGGACGGGCGGGCAGGAGGCACGGACCCCGCCACCTGAGCCCCTCCGCCAGCGCCGCCTCCTGCATACACAACCCACGCTAATTTTTCTCGCAGAGGCGCAGGGTGTGCCCCGCCGGCGCTATGAGGGGCGTTTATTGTCTCGCCGCCCCTCCACCCCTTTCCTCCCCCACCCCCTCCTCGTCGCTCCCTGCTCTTGAGTAACCCTTGTAATGCCTCCTCCTCCTTCTTCTTTCCTCCTGCCCCTCCCCCCTACCTCCCCCTCGCTCCGGATCCACACTCCTCACTTTTCTCCTCCGCCTCCCTCCCCAGCCCGAGGCCCTCCCTGCGGCAGTCTGTACTCTCACAGATTACTCTCTATTTTCTTTATATGGCTGGAGTTTGTATGGCAACGACGCTATTTTCTGTGTTATAACCAACGCCGTTTCTCGCGTTGGTGGAGGTGGAGGCGTCTCTTGTTTTCCCTCGCGTCGATGGATGGCGGCGGGAGAGCAACGCCGTGGCGATAGATAAAAATAAATGACGGTATAGAACGAGAAATCGGAGCAGAAAGAAGCGAGCGAATGTAGGTTGGAGGCGTGAAGAAAGAAAGTAAAGAGTGAGGCGAGGAAGGAGACATGCCAGGAAGCTGAAGAGAGGCTTGGGTGGTATATGGCGCCGGAGATTAATGACAGGTGGGAGCATGGAGGTGGGAGTGACGCGCTGTTTGGCTCACCCCGACAACCGGAGCGACGGCGCGGCCTCGAGTGCTCGTGTAGTGTGTTGCGTGATGTCGATACAACGGTGATGGGGAGGCGGGCGTGTGCGTTAGTGCGGCGGGAGTGGCGGCGGCGGTAGTGACTGTTGCACTTGGAAGAGGCACATGTTAGTGTGGCGCGGGTGGGGAGGTAAATGGGTGGGTGGTGGAGCCAAGGGCAACACTCCCAGGCGAGAATTGTGACGGCAGGATCACTCTTAAGTGTTTATCATTCCCGAGCGACGGGCGCGTCTCGCCATGGGAGGGGATCGAGTTTTAGTGAATGTTTTTGCCTGGCTGGCGTCACGGTGGAGAGTCCCTCGTCATATCTCAAAGTGGCCATAAAGTGCCGGGCGACATGAAGGCTCTTCCTCGCCTGCTCTCGCGGTGATGCTGTTGCGACGCGGTGCTTCAGCCCCTTTCCGCGGTGCTGTAAATCAGGATTTAGGAATACCTCTTCCGTCAACACCGCCATCACTGGTCCCTCGCATCTCACCCCCTCACCCCCTGGCAGACCCTCCCCTCTCTCTCTTCCTTGACGCGCCTTTCCTTGGCACTGACCTGGCACCTCGATCTGCTCCTCGCTTCCCTTCCACACACCCGCCACCCCAACACCCACGCCCCGGACGTCAACACAAGAGGATCAAAGCCTGGGATCTTTGCGACTGACACGCTGACGACAAGGGCTAGGGCAGGCTGGGCGCTGACTCACCTACCTGACTGACATTGACTGACATCCGCTGCACGAGGCGTGACTCAGCCCGTAATGTGCCTTTGGGAGACTCCTGCTTCACCAAGGCTCCTTGTGCCTCGTTCGTCGTGCTCGCTCGACGGCGTCCCCATATTAGTCGCGAGGCAAAGTCCCTGCGTGTCACCGTGCTGTCGTTCTTTCTTCCCTCTGGATGCCTTGCTGATGTTCCCGCTGACTTCTTGAACTCGTGACGAGTCGCCCGTCGGATAGCCTTCCACACCCCCTCATTACTGCATCTCGCAACCCTTCCTTGCCGGCCTCAAGCGCATCGTCTCGGAGCGGTGTTGGTTCTGTGATGACAGACAAAGCTGACGGCTGGCGGCGACCCGGATGAACGAGGATGGTGACAGGCAGGCGGCGCTGAGGGAGCCCGATAATACCCGGCCAGACGCTCGCCACAGATGACGACTACCAGACGACAGTCGCTCGCCTTGTGGGGGCTGCCGCCTGCCCTGTGTCGCCTTGCTTATACATCATCTGTCTCTGAGCCGTGGCGAAAGTCTGGCCTCCGTTTTATTTTGTTTTCCTCTCTTACTCTCTAATACTAGTGAAAGTCTGTCATCAGTACAATTATAATCTGTGACTTATTACAAATGATGGAAACTGAGTAATTCGTGGTTTAATGAATGGACTTGACATATTATTGCATCACTGGCAACAACAAAACAGGGTGACCGTAGAGCACAAGGGAACGGCCTCGGCTCGGGATGCCGTGTCTGTCTGCCACATTACTGGGCACTTCAATTCACTCACTTTTTCGAAGCAAGAGCGACGAGAACTCATAATTTAAGATGTTGGGAAACTGGATTCAGTGTTCTGTTCGGCGAATGGTTGAAACTTATCGGTAGGCGTCGTCGGCCCTCCTGCCAAGACACCAAACTCTTGCTGCCCTGAGCTATGCCGGAGCCAGCCCGACCACTAGTTTGCAGCCATCAGGTAAAGGCTGCACAGAAGCTTCAGCTCAGCCCTGGCTTTACGACCCCTGGACGCGAGCACATAACATCAACTGGATCTCTTTCTGCGCCTCTCATTCCTGCCATTTATCCTCATCAGTTTGCACTTTTTTCCCGTTTTTATCGTCCAGTCCTGTAAGTCCTGAGGCGTGTGGGAAGCGCACCTGCCTCGCCGCGTTCCTGCCGCCGCTCACTCTCGGTCGGCACGCAGCGTATCGTCAAAATCGCATAAATCGCTGGTGGACATAAACACGGCTAATTTGCCCCCATTGTGCGGTAAGCATGCTGGGCCGGAAAAATACAGTATATTAGGCATGTTTTATTACGCCCCGCCTCTGTGATTAAGGAAAAAAAGGCCTCGTCCTCAAAATCCTTTCCATCATAGAACCTGCAAAGAGTGTCGGCACCTTTATGGCAGCAACAGCGGTGGTGGCGGCGGATGGAAGGGAGGGAAGGGAGGGAGGATGGGTGGGTAGGTGGAGAGGAGGGAGAGGGAGGGAGGAAGGGAGTAAGGATAGGAGAGAATGGGCCTGTAAAAAGTGCTGGGGGCTGACGGAGAGAGAGAGAGAGAGAGAGAGAGAGAGAGAGAGAGAGAGAGAGAGAGAGAGAGAGAGAGAGAGAAGGCTTGCTGACTGACTGAATACATGACTCAACAACCAATAGTATGGCTGACTGACAGACAAGCAGACAGACACGAACAGACAGAGATAGCCTGACTGACAGAGCAACCAGAGTAATAAAAGAAGAAGAAATGCAGGAACACACACACACACACACACACACACACACACACACACACACACACACACACACACACACACGCACTCAAAAGAAAAATACAGACCCGAAATTATTCACCAAACACAAAACACTAAATAATAACAACAATAATCATAATAAAAACAAAAATCAAAATCAATGACAAAAAAAGGAAGAAATAAATAGAAAACGGAAAAGAAAAAAAGAAAAAAAAAACAGGGAGAAGGAGATTTGGCTGAAACTCTTTGGTGTTGAGAAGGAGAAGGAAGACGAGGAGGTGGATGAAGAGGAGGAAGAGGAGGAGGAGGAGGAGGGGGAAAAAAAAGGGCGAGGCGTTGGGCTGTCGAGCTGGAAATATCAAGTGATGGAGTGACTGACGCAAGGAAACCGCTCACGATTGATTTTTCCTCCTTGCTCTGAGGTGTGGAGGAGGAGGAGGAGGAGGAGGAGGAGGAGGAGGAGAGAAGAATGGCTCAAAGAAGAAGGGAAGGAAAAGAGGATGAGGACGAAGAGGAGAAGAATAAGGAGGAGGATGTGTGTGGGGAGAGAGGGGGAGGAGGAGTTTGTGGTTTAGGAGGAGGAAGAGACGGGAACAGGAGGAGGAGGAGGCGGCAGCGGCGGAGGTATTGGTGGTTTTAGCGATGGGAGGACGGGAAGAGCGGAAGACGAAGGATTAGTAGTGATTTATTTTTTCACAGTTTCTTTGTTTCATCGTGTTAGGGAGATGCTTTGAGGGACACGCAGACAGACAGACACACCGGCAGACGGACAGACGGACCAAGAAGTAGCATTCACCCACACTCACGTAATACACAGAAGCACAAACAAACAGACAAGACGTGGCCCCGCGCAGCCAACGAGGCTTCTCCACGTGTACACAATAATCCTCAGCGACAAACTGATCAACACTGGACGCGGTGCCGGGGCAAGACAGTGTCACCCCCCACGCCGCCGTAAGACCGATAACCCAACTCCTAACCAGCGGGAAAAAGAACATAAGACCCTGAGCCACGTGGGACTGCTTCTCGGTACGCCTTGAGACCCTCGGCTGCTGCTGTGACCACTACCATCGCCACTACTACTACTTCTTTTTCTTTTTCTTTTTCTTTCTTAGTTTTTTTTTTTCTCACGATCTCTTCATCTACTTCCTTACTGTGTGAAGCCGTCGGCTGGCGCACCTCCTTTTCTCTTCCCCCACTCCGGCGGGTTCCCTTTGGAGTGAGTGAGGGGCAGCCAGCCGGTCCCTTGAAGGAGTTTGTGTAACGCTGACGGGAACATGACCACGCCCCTCCTTCACCCCCTCCGTCGGTCCCTTCGCCCCGGTGGTGGTGCCTCGACCTCCCACCTTCTCCACGATGCTCTCACTTTAGCGGGAAGCATTTCAACATCATGAGTTTTGGCCGAGTCGGGTTGTGAGGCTCATTATGCTGGCGGGAGGAGCGTCTGGCGGGCGTGTGCTGCTGTGCGTGTGAGCCGCGAGTTATTTAAAATGATGATGAGGAGGGAAAGGAGGGATGGCATGGGCAAGGGCGAGTATAGTGGTGGAGGGCAAGGGTAAGGGTGAGAGTGAGGGTGAAAGGGGGGCAGCCCAAGGGTCTCCGGGTTGCAACACTTGGGTATTACAAGACTGATGGGGTGGTTCTTACTGACCTGACCTTCCTAGCTCTAGCCTGCCCCCTGGCCCCTCCGTTCCCTGACCCGTCCCTCCTCACGCTCCCAAATGATCCCCGGCAGTCATCAGGAGCGCCCTCGGCACCTCTGTATACCTCTGCAGCGTGCCCCCTCCTCCCTGCCTCCTTCCCTGCCCTCTCCTCATCTTTCTCATCCTGTCGCCCATACCTCTGATCACTCTCATTTCTTCCTCTCTGAACTTCACTTTATTTCCCTTATCTGCAGCACCATTTTTCCCCTTCACATTCCCTGCAACTCGTCCCCGGGAAACCTGTCCGCTCACCTGGCCGCCCCGAGCACAGGTGACCCGCAGCAGCCGCCCTCCAGGTCCCCGTAATGCTGGGTTTCCATTCCTAATTGATCCCAAGCTCCGGAGGGCAGTCGTAGCCGGCCAGACACTGTAGTTTTTCTATCTCTCAAATGTCTTCATTGACCGCAGCTTGGGAGATGATGTGAGTGATGTTACCCTGGGGGGAGTGGACGGGCAGGGAGGGGGTGGGTGGTTAGGGGTAAGTAGGGGGGGAACTGCAGAAAAAGGGAGGTACGAAGGGTGGAGAGAAGGACGAGGAAAGGGGTCATGGGAATGGTGGAGGAAAGACTGGGGGAGAGACAGGAGGGGCAGCGGGAGGGGCAGGGAGGAGGAGGAGGGAAAATGAGAGTATAAGGAATTGAGGGAGGACGACGTGAAGGGTGAGACGGATAGTGATGAGAGTGAGCGAGAGTGAAGGATATATAACGAGGCGGAGGTGATAGAGGAAGGAGAGATAATGAAGGAGTATGGCTCACGAGACGAGCTAGGAGGAGGAGGAGGAGTGTGCGCAGGAAAAGAGAGAGAGGAGGAGGAGGAATTGGGCGAGGCAGGAAAAGGAGGAGGGGAAGAAAAAAGAGCAGCAGGAGTATAGCAGCAGCAGGTAGAGGAGGAAAAGGAGAAGCAGGAGAAAGAGTGTGGAGATTGTGGTGGTGGTAGTGGTGATGGTGGTGGTGGTAGTGGTGATGGTGGTGGTGGTGGTGGTGTTGATAAGCGAAGATGCAGGAAGAAGAAGGAGAAGAGAACTTGACTGGCCTCATCTCCTCCGCCTCTCCCCTTGACCTGCCGAAAGAGGGAACTCCTGCTTCTTTCCCTCCTCTTTCTCTCCCCTCCCTCCATCCCCCTCCTCCTCCTCCTCCTCCTCCTCCTCCTGCACTCCTCTTATCCCTCACCATCCGTCTTGACGCATTTTTTACCTCACGTCATTTTTAATCTCTTTTTATATACAGTATGTAAAGATAACGATGGTTTATTAGTCTGCTTATCATACAGTCAGCCTGGCAACTTGCCCTCCCCACTCCCCAGCCCTCCCCAGCCCTCCTCTCCCTTCCTTCCCGGGCCTTTCCCTTCTCCCCGTCCTCCTTCCCTTGTCCCCCTCTCCTCTCCTCACTCTCACTTCTCTGCACCCCATCTCCTCCCTTCTTTCTCCCATCCTTCCTCTCTCCCTTCCCTCCTCTCCCTTCCTTCCCGCGAATTTCCCTTCTCCCCTTCCTCTTCCTCCCACTCTCCCTTGTCCCTCTTTCCTCTCCTCACTCTTACTTCTCTGCACCCCATCTCCTCCCTTCTCCCCTCCTTCCTCTCTCCCTTCCCTCCCTCTCTCCCTCCCTCTTTCCTCCCTACACGTGGCTGTCCCTACTCACTCATCGCCTTATTATTCATGATTTCGTAATATTTCTTTCTTTGCTAATATTTATTCTTTGTTCACGTTCTCTCCCTGCTCTGTATTTGTTTTGGCTCGGCCCTTTCCCTTCCCTTCCCGCCCCCCCTCCCCTTCCCCTCCCTTCCCTTCCCCTCCTCTACCTTCCCGTCCCCTAGCTTCCCTTCCTCTCCCTTCCCTCCCCTTCTCTCCCCTTCCTTGTCTTCTGCTATTCTTTATTCCCTTTTTTTTTACGCTCTTCATCGCATACTCCTTTTTCTCCTCGTCATCATCCTCTTTCCTGCCTTTCTCTCTCTCTCTCTCTCTCTCTCTCTCTCTCTCTCTCTCTCTCTCTCTCTCTCTCTCTCTCTCTCTCTCTCTCTCTCTCTCTCTCTCTCTCTCTCTCTCTCTCTCTCTCTCTCTCTCCTCCTCAACAAATCCTCACCCACCCATCCATCATGTTTCTTGCTCAGCCGTGACTCATCTTTACTTCTCTCTCTCTCTCTCTCTCTCTCTCTCTCTCTCTCTCTCTCTCTCTCTCTCTCTCTCTCTCTCTCTCGCTCTCTCTCTCTCTCTCTCTCTTTGGCCACTATTTCTCGTCTCTCAGTCCTCCTCTTCTTCTTCTTCCTCTCCTCCTCCTCCTCCTTCTCCTCTCCTCCTTCTCCTCCTTCCTCTCCTTCCTTCCTCCGCTCATCCTCACCTCATGACTTCTTCTCCACCACTCTCTCCCTTCTCCTTCCCTTCTTCTCCTTCCACCCCTCTCTCCCTCTTCACTGCTTCTTACTCGTCCTTACTTCCTTCCCTCTGTTCTTCCTTCCTTCCCTGAGCTTCTTTCTACTATTCTTATTCCGTATTTTCCTTGTTTTTTTTTCCCTATCTTCTGTCATCCAATCACCAGCTTTTCTTCTCTTCTTCCTCCCCTTTCACATTCAAGAGCCTTCCACTTCCCTTCCACCTCTTATCATCGTCCGTCCACCTTCCGTCATCCATCCATGCTGCGGCTTGTCCTCTTCCACCTCCCACCCACCCATCCCTCTCCCTCCCTCCCAATCTTCCCCTCCATCCCTGGTCTGTGGTCTGCCCCGCGTGCAACTTTGCAATTGCCACCCGCTTGATTGATAGGCCTCGGCTGAGTCCAGTGCTATGAATAGAGACTGTAATTAAACTCCGCTAAAAATGAGATTTATAAGGCCGGGTGAAAAGAGTGTAGGAGGATGTGTCTGCAGGAGATGATGATGAATATGATGAACGTGATGGTGGGGGCCGATACGGGATTGGGTGGAACGGGAGGGAGGGATGGGGGGGAGGGGTGTAACGGGGGGAGTTTAATGGGGGGTAATGGAGGGTCGGTGGGTCTGGTGGTGTTGAGGGGGGAATAGCGGATTAATGGTGATGATGGTGTTGGAAAGGGGCATCGAGGGCGAGATAATGAGATATAAAACAGATATCGTTAACGCCGCGGAGCCCGAGAGCTTAATGGGAACAGGGCGAGCAAACGTTAATTCCTCGCGTGCCCTTCCCTCGTTGATGATTTTTTTTATGCCATCGTCTCTCTCTCTCTCTCTCTCTCTCTCTCTCTCTCTCTCTCTCTCCCTCTCTCTGTCTATCTACCTCTATCTATTTATCTTTTTTGAGTCATAAATCTAAATGGTGATGACTAGCGGCCTTCCTTCCTAAGCCAGTCCTCGTGATGCAATGATTTTTTTTTCTCTTTTCTCTCTCTCTCTCTCTCTCTCTCTCTCTCTCTCTCTCTCTCTCTCTCTCTCTCTCTCTCTCTCTCTCTCTCTCTCTCTCTCTCTCTCTCTCTCTCTCTCTCTCTCTCTCTCGTCACGAACAGCGTCACTTCAGCTGTTGTATTAGGCGTCGAGAAGACCTTGAAGGATGCTGGGAAGTGGGGGGTAGTGAGGAGGGGAGAGGGGAGGCAATAGGTAAGGGGAGGGGGAGGAAGGACAAGAGGAGAGAAATATGAAGGAGGGGAAGAAGGGTGTCGGAGGTTTTTGTGGCGATGGTATCTCTCCAGTAGAGGTGAATGTCGCTTGTCGCTGGATTGATGGCGGCCAACACGCAGCCTTTGATTGCTGATAAAAGTCCCCCGCGATAGAGAGAGAGAGAGAGAGAGAGAGAGAGAGAGAGAGAGAGAGAGAGAGAGAGAGAGAGAGAGAGAGAAGGTAAACAGATAGACAAACATAAGTAACAGACAGACGTAACACCAAATTTACACAAGAATATGCAATACACACATACACAGAGAGAGAGAGAGAGAGAGAGAGAGAGAGAGAGAGAGAGAGAGAGAGAGAGAGAGAGAGAGAGAGAGAGAGAGAGAGAGAGAGAGAGAGAGAGAGAGAGATGTGCTAGATAGACATTTTATAGCAGGTAGAAAAGAAGAAAATATTGCTGCAGGATAAACTATTATAATCCATACTTCCATGTTTGATCCTCTTCTCTTACCTCCCCCCTCTCTTCCCCTCTTGTCCTCCCTTCCCCCTCTCTTTACTGCCTTTTCCTCCTCCTTCCAATTCTTTTCTGACTCTCACTAACCTCAACTTTCGGTCTTTCATGTCTTCTTATTCATATTTCCATTCCTCTCTCTCTATCCTCACTCCTCTTTTTATCATCTCTTCTTCCTGGTCACTCTGCCTTTTCTCTCACCTTCCCGTCTTTGGTATCGCCGTCGCCTCCGTCGCCGCCGCCGCAGGAGACAGTACTTCCCGCCGGGTGGGAGCAAGGCGTCACCTGTTAAAGGGCTGTGGACCAATAATCGTAAGTGGATTGTGAAAAAGCTTGATTTAGTAAGGCAAGTGAAAGACTGACCTGGCGTTTAGGGCCTCTTATCCCTTTGCAGACGCTCCGCCCGGCCCAAGGCTCCTTGTCATAATCTTCCGGCTATTTTGAGAGTGCTTGACTGCAGGAGGGAGCGTGAGCGTTAGTCCCCGTGAGGTCTGAGCGATGCCTTGTGGAGCGGCTGGACTTTGGGAAGATAGTGGAACCTCTGGAATATTCAAATTTTGGTCACGAAATCTAGTGTAAGAGAAGAAAGTGATGTGGTAATATCAGGCAAGAGAGAATGGTTATTTGCAGAGCGAAACGGCGGAAAGCTATAATGAGTATGCAAATAAGGTGATAATAAACCCGAGAACGTTAGGCCTACGCCGGACAAGGAGACGAACAAGGAGACAGACAAGGTTACAGAGGACTAAAGGAGTCGTGGAAGGGTGGAGATGCTGCGAGGCAGTGGGAGGGAGGCACGCGGGAGGGGGAGGAAAGCCCGTGTCATCACAGCCCCAGCAACGGCAACACAATACCAATAATTGCAGGGTTGCCACCGACCCTCCTTATCAATTCATCTTGTCCCTCCCTCCCACTGATGCATGTACGACCTGCCCTTGCCGGTGTCAGACGGTCAGTCAGTCTTTCCCCCAAAAAACTGGTCAAAAACCTGCCTGCTCCCAGAACCCTTACTTTTCTCGTGACTGAATGACGGATGGCAGCTTCCAGGGCCGGCTCGGGGCGGCAGGGACCTCAAGCAAGGCCAATGCATGAGGGCAGTGGAAGGGGGACATACAGCGGTCAGCCTGAAGATCAGACTTGTAAAATAGAGTAAAATGCTTTGCGTAGGCTGAACAAGGACTGTGGGCGTGTCTCGTTTAGCCTCGGATTCGGCAGACGGAAGTGAAGGGCAGGTGTGTTGAAGAAGCGTTACGACTCTCCCATAAACACATCATTACGAGCTGGCAGTCCACGTTCAGCGAGGGTTTTCCGAGGAAGCACAAGGGCGACGTTAAGTGTACCCAGCTCCTTGTTGGTCGTGGCGGGGCGGCGAGGTGGCTAATGCATGGATGCTGTACTGGGCAAGCGTTACAGCGGAACAATGAGGGCAGTGGAGGGTAAAGTTGAAGGTGATGGAAGAGAAGTAGGCGGGAGTGATGGAGGGAACTACTGGAGTCAGTGTAGGACGAAAAACGATGTGAGGTCAGGAACGAAGGAGGAGGGCAAGCGAGGGCGAGTGATGTAACCGGCCGCCTGCCTGTCTGAAGGTTTTTGTTTGTTCCGGGATTGAGTGACGCGTCGGACGCCGTGGGACCGCTGCTCCTGAGGGAAGGGTTAGATTTTCTCAGGTGGAAGGGGTGGGAAGGTGATCGTAAATACGCAAGCCTATTGAGGTCTGGCTGGAGGGCGAGCGACGAATAAGCTAAGTCCTTGCTTAAAGGCACTCGTAAAGCCTGTGTGTTAGGGGCGGCCATTGTGGTGGGCAGTCCATGTTTTCTCTTTTTCCCGTCTATCGCTGGCGGCGTCAAAATGACCTGCCCTTATTTATGATGGAGTGTAATCTTGAGGCTCGGGAGGCTGCGTAGCGGCGTGTGGCTGGGAAAGGCTGAGCCGAGGGGATCCGTGCGGCCAAGGCTCATTGTGTGGCGCCCTTGAAGACGAGGGCAGACGTAGGCGTCGGGTAAAAGGGCTGAATGATCTCACTTGTTATTATAATTGAAGGTATTACGTTCTACTTTTGGTAGAGGAATGATGAAGCTGCCATTGAATAGGGGAGGGGGAGGGGGTAGTTATACCATTGTAATGAGTATGCAGATCGAGTCTTAAATTAAGTGAGTGTTCAATAAACTGTTCGTCAGGGCCGGCGCTGCGTTCTTCGCCTCTTTGCGGCTCTCCTTAACGACCCTCGCCAGATAAAAGCGCCAAAGGAACGACCTGCCAAAGTAGCTTATACGACTTTCCAGCGAGGCGGCCGACGCGCCCCAGCCCGCCAGGCCTCCCCTAACGCTCCCTGGATGCGGGGCGTGCCGGATCGCTGTGTACAGGTCACTGTAGCCGGGATTTACAAAGAACTTTACTTTCATTTCTCGGCCCCAGTTGCCGAGCCCGGGGCTGACCCGGCTCCTTCCTCGTCATAAGAGCTCACATTAAGAAGAATCATTCGTAATTTGTAACGTATTCCAGCCGCATTAGCATACCCATTCGGCGGGTTATATCCGCGTTATACCTGCGTGTACAATCCCGTACCTACCCACACGCCCTTATTCAATTAAGCCGACAATCCCTCGGCCAAATAAGAGGATAATTAGGTCATCTAAAAGCTATAAAGGAGTTTATATCCACGACCGGTCGGCGGAGCCCCGAGAGAAGCTTGGGAACGTCTTGCGAGGGGGGTGGGTGTCATCTGACACCGGGAGGGGGGTTGGAGACAGGGGAGAGTGACGTGGATGGAGGGAAGGGTTGGACAAGGTAAAGAGTAAAGGAGAAATAGCTCCATAGGAAGCTCGTGTGAGGTGTGTCGTGGCGAGTAAGTACAGAGTGGGTCACCACACCGCCTGAGGGACACCCAGTGCAGCGCAAGGCACTTTGTAGCGTTCAGGATGGTTTGTTTTTGCCCTAAAGTACCTCGGTAGTGTTTGGCGAACTGGCCCCTCATCAGGCAAATAAGCAATTCATGCATGTATCGGAGGTCGCTGATCGGACTCGTTGTGCTTCAAGGTGACTTTGCTTCATCTGCTGGGTCCAAGTGTGAAGAGTTAGTTTTTCTGTCCACTGGGACCTCCTGGGTACACCGCGTTACTTCAGAAAGGTGTACAAGTAGAAATGCAGCATCAGATAACACTAAGTTGATATAGGTTACAAGGCTGCCTCCACTATTTTCACCTCAACGCATAACTCTGAGCTGAGGTTGAACAGAAGGGAGTTGGTGCTCGTCCGAGGCTCCCGAGAGTGCCGTCAGAAGGAAGTGAAGGAAAGGTTTGTGTTGGCTACGACCCTCGCCCCAAAGAGAGGGTCTTCGTCTGGGTCTCCCAGTAAAGCCCCGCTGATAAATATAATTATCTTGATCGAGGAACACACCGTCTGGCTACTGCAGGGAACCAAGACGCTGCGGGAGAGGTGGTACTGAGACGTTCGTGTTAGTGCTTAATTCATGACCTGGTGATGTGCTTGCTGGTGGACGATCGCCCGGCGTGTCTTCAAAGGAATTTTTTTCAGTAGGCATTATTTATCTTACATGATTAAGAACGAAATTTACATATAGCATCGCTGGTCAAAAAATAACAAAAATCATTAATTTATAAATACACATGAACTGCAATGCTAAGACGTCAGCCCAAGGTGGATTTTGCTACCATAAATTCATTCATAAGCACACGCAAAACTCAAAAATGACATTGTGCCTCAGGGTAAGACCACTTGGCCACTACTCGTGATATTTCGTCAGGTCCAGGCCAGTTCATAATGCTTGTCTTATTCTCGGCCTTTTATGTATAAGACAGCGATGGAGAGACTTGAATCATAAGTACATCACTTTCATTTCTTTTCCGTAAAATACAATACTGACATGACAATTTTTTTTAAAGAGAAATCCGTTCCTGTGTTCCTGCCTCTCACGCCATAGTGACGCTTCGTGCATCGTAATGCGGTTGAGGCAACACTAGGGATGCTTTGAGGCTCTCAGGTACCTTTCCTGCTCGGCAGACCTCTGTAGGCTGCACTGTGCGAGGCGCCGGACGTCTGTGCAATAGTGCATTATGCCGACGAATTGGTTTAAAGAAAAAACTGACAATGGGACAAAACACACTGCTCACTTAAACAAACAGGTTACTTTTCTTTTCCCTGAAGGAGTCGTATTTTTCATGTTGTCAGGCGGCTGTCTCTCACGGGGCGGGGAAGTGAGGGGCTTAGAGGTGACCTGTTTCTGAAGGTGACAGGCGGAGACTCCCCCTGTTGCTGGACAAGACTTCTCCAAAGAGCTGCTCCTGTAGTAGGGCAGTAAAACAGCGGGCACCCTCGTAAGCGGCCTCCCGGGCCCCGCGCCCTGCCCGGCGGTGGCCTCCGTCCCCCGCTGCTGGTTCGGCGGCGCCCACCGCAGCCACATGCTAATGGTTTTCTTTATATGTATCTAAGCAATCTCCGGGAAGCAGTTCGTATCCAAATGGGAACACAGTGTTAGTGAAGCGTGTGTTTCGTAGCATTATTTATTCACATATTTTACGTTACGTTGTGTGTTTTCAGGTGAGGAAACCCCGTAGTGAATATATTACAGAGGCAGCCTCGGGTGAATGCTGACCAGTACCAGCTTCCAGTGGTGGACGCCAGCTGAGGAGTGCACACACCCACGCACTCCGTCTGTCTGTCCATCGTTGTCTGTCTGTCCGTCTGTGTCTCTCTCAGACATTACGCCGGTTAGATAAAGTTGCCAATGTCTGAGATTTGTCATTTTGCTTTTGTGGCTCAAGACCCGGACTCACACGGGCCTGGTGGAAGGGGTGAAGGTGGGAGGGAGAGAGGGAGAGGGGGAGAGAGAAGGGCGTGGGAAGGGAGGAAGGAAAGGGCGGGGTGAGGGAGGCAGGAAGGAGGTAAGATAAGAAAGAAGGGTGCCGGTAAATGATTCCAATACAGGGAGATTAGAAAACACTCCCTTGGCCTTTCCTTCCCTCCACCTATTCACCCTTCATCTATTCACCCTTTCCCTCCTTCCCTCCCACCTTTCCTCTTCCACTCCCTACCTTCCCTTCCACCTTCCTCCAGCTTGTAGTGGGCTGAGCGTCTGGTGTCGGGATGTCACACTGCAATAAAATCAGGGTGAATGTGCAATAAAGATGGCTGGTGTCAGGTAAAGATCCCCTCGTCATGGTCCCGACCCCCCCTACCTGGAGACTGACGGGAGAGGGGGAAGGGGGGAGGGAGGGGAGACAGACAGGAATAAAGAACACAAGAAAATAAAAAAAGAGGGATAAAAACACAAATCAGAGGGTGGCGAGGCAAGAAAAAGAAAAAAAAGGATGTTTGGGTGATGATCTGAAAAGTTTTGCAAATTTTGAGAAAGTGGGGTGAAAAAACAACAATCAGCTTTTTTTGTTTTAGGGTGGAATATCTATAGGCGAGAGGATTACAGGTAGAGATAAGGATGGGCTGAAGGTGTGAGTCAGTTAGGCAAGGTGTTAAGATTATTACCTGGGGCGAAGGAGGCTGGAGGAGGATTGGGAACCGCTTAAACCGCTTTGGCCACTCACACGCCGGGGCATCAGTGTCGATAAGAAGAACAGATAATAAAGATAACGAGGGAGGGATATGTGTCAAATAATTAAGAGTCTCCATTTTCCCTAACAACCCTGAGGTCCAGTCGTAACCTTCGGGCTGTGTGAAAGGAATCCCAGCGCCATCTTTGTGCTTCTTCTCCTCCTCCGCATCCTGCTCTTTCTCCTTTGACGTGTACAAATGTATTTTTTTTCCTCTCCTTCTCTTGTCTCATGTATGTGTCACGTGGATAATTGATGCTGGCTGCGTTATGGCGCGCGCACGCACACACACACACACACACACACACACACACACACACACACACACACACACACACACACACACACACACACACACACACACACACACACACACACACACACACCTTTCCTCTTATTTGTCATGATTATTGTTATGACTTAGTGTTTGTTGAGCGTCACGGGGGAGATGACCTCGTCCATCCTCTGTGTGTGTGTGTGTGTGTGTGTTCATTGCTCCCTCGTGACCACTAAACACTGGCCCCCAACCAACTAGACACACACACACACACACACACACACACACACACACACACACACACACACACACACACTTCATCCACATTCCCGGGCCTCGAGTGTCTCAAGGTCGCTGCAGGCCTTGTGTTGTTCTTCTGCAGAGCGTGTTTGTCCGATACGTCTTGTCAGCTCCACTATCATCACTCTTGGCCCAACATCTCCCTACCTAACCTCCCTCTAGAGCCCTGACCCCCCTCTCCCCTGACCCTCCTATCGCCCCCAATACCTTCTCCATCCCCTCCTTCACCGTCGCTCTCTAACCACTCCTGTCCGTCTGTCCGTCTGTTTGTTTCTCTATGTGTGTTTGTATGTACGTCTGTCTGCGAGGATGGGTGGCCTGCGGAGTGCCTGGCTGAATGGGTGTGTGGCTTGATGGCTTTCTGGGTAACTGGTAGACTGGGTTTCTGGGTGGCTAGAACACGCGCCTAAACACACACACACTCACTCACACACTCACAGATACATATGTACACATGTCAACGTGCTTTGCGTGATGATAGATGTGTTCATATTTTTCTTCATATTTGTAGTATCGTTAAATTAGTCTCGTGATGCCTTCTTAAATATCTGTAACTAATCGCTTGCTTGTATCCATTTTCTCCTTTCATTGTTCTTTTTTTTTTCTTTGTAAAATTGCCTTCTTTTCTAAATACTTCCCTGGCAATTTCTTTTCTTTTTTTCTCTCATTTTACCGCCAAGCCTCGCCTCCTATTCTTCCCTCTTCCCTCTCTCTTTCCACCATCTTCCCTCCCCTTCCCTCCCTTCCATCTTCTCCCCTCTTCTCCCCTCCCCTTCCCCCCCAGGAGCTGGAGTCGCCACAAGTAGTAAAACAAGGATGCTGGCGCACGATCTCCCTCTCGTTTGAAAGCCAGGTCGTGTTGGTCCGTTTATGACTTCATCCGGCAAATATATATTACGTTTAATGATGCTGGCCCGCCTCCTGCTCCCTTTTACATGGGAGTCCAGACCTGCATGCGAACGCTGCGAAAGAGGATGGAGCAGAGGGGTAGGGGGGAGGGAGTGCCAGGGGAAGCAAGGAATAAGGGAAACGGAGGTAAGGGAACGTGTGTGAAGGAAAAGAAAAAAAAATAGGACATTACCTGGTTGAATTTAAGTAAGGGTATAGGTAGAGGGCGAGGCTGAGGCTGTTTAGGGTGAAGGAAATTGATAAGTGAAGTTTTTACATGGATGTTTATTCGTCTTTGCGAACGTAGATGTTTGGCCGCCGGTGATGTCATTAGAGGAAAACATCCGAGGGAATGCGGAAGTAGCGGGGGTGAGGCCGCGGAGAAGACAGGTAACAGAAGGACTCATAAATGTCAGGGGAGAGCGGCGGGCCTGGCACCTGGGGGTAAACAAGAGCAAGTCTGTTTCACTTCCTGTTTACGCCAAACAGGAGCGTTACCCTAGTTGTCTCATCCACGCCCCGCCGCCGACGCCGACTCCTTCGCCGCCCACCAGCTACTGTTCAGTCGCCTCCGGAAGTGTCCTTTCTGCGGCACTAACATGTCTTTTACACGCCGAGTTGTTGGTGTCATAGTCGGCGGTTGTGTTGCGGTCTTGTGCTTATAAAAAAAATCTTAAAATGCCACAACCAACGCATTAGAAGGCCGCATCACCCACCAGCCGACACCTCCGACTATTTGTAATGAGCCAGCGTGTCTGTGTCACCGCCGCCCTCCCTCCCTCCCTCCCTTGCGGCCGAATGGTTCTTGCTTTTACTTTCTAATCCGTCCTCAGCCCAGACATTTTGTGTGCATACCTTGATTATATATTTCTCTGAGAATATTTTTAAGGACATTGTTATCACTATTCCTCGTCCGTCCCAATCTCCTCTCGACGCGTTCAGAGCAACGCCGAGCACAGATAAGCGAGACTCGTGGACATGTTGGGCAGCAGTAAAACTGGGAGTATTGCCTCCTTACCTGGAGATTTGGACGGGCGGCCTCGCCGGGCCGCCACGCCCACGCCGCCGCCCGCCGCCTCACCTCACGTTTAACTACTCACCTTTGCCGATCGTAAAACCAGCCATGAATATAAATAAATAAGTAAATAACCATAAATTTATAGAAAAGTAAATAAATGTATGAATAAATAAATAAATAAATAAATAAATAAATAAATATATATATATATATATATATATATATATATATATATATATATATATATATATATATATATATATAACACACACACACACACACACACACACACACACACACACACACACACACACACACACACACACACACACACACACACACACACACACACACACACACACACACACACACACACACACACACACACACACACACACACACACACACACACACACACACACACACACACACACACACACACACACACACACACACACACTCCCCGTCAGGTGTGGTGTCCCCAGACAGGTGTGTTGAGCGGGAGTGGTGGTACCCTTCGAGTCCCTCCACTTCTGGACACGAGACTCTGCGATAACAGCCTGAGACCAAGATAAAGAGAACACAAGACGGATGGGTGTCGAACCCTATATCGCTGATAGTGGCTAATACGGTGATTCTCATGCCCAGTGCGCCGCTTTCAGAAACATTTCGGGCTTGTCGTGTCCCTGAGGCTGAGGGTGGGAGGGAGGACGCCCCTTTAAGGCGCTACCTCTTTGTGAACGGCGGCCTCGGACAATAGAGGAATATATCCTGAAGGTCGTGTGCCGCAGCGTTGGTGTAGCGGGCGTGTGACGGGACTCCTTAGGCAGCTTGGGGTTCTAGAAGCGAAGGGCGGCGCTGGGCGCTCAAGGGGAGGAGGGAACGGTCCGAACGAGGGCAACCGGTGCTTTGTAATGAGGCGAGAGGGTTGTGTTACTGATACCTGAGCCGAGGCTGTTTGAATGTAGGCCTTTTTTATGGAGCCGAGACTCACCGTTCCCTGAATCAGCCTCTTCCCGCAGGAACCTGTCTGCCCCGCCGCCCTTTCCTCCTCCCTTCCTCTCATCTCTCTCCACTCCTGACACTCTCGTAATCCTCCCACACATTACACACTCTCCTCAGCGCATCATTTTACTTTCTTCGTTTAGAGAGAAAATGTTGTAGTATCTCATTCTTCTCCTCTCACCGTCATGTTCTCTTCCTTAATCTCGCTCTCCCTCATTTCCAGTGCTCCGGCTCCTACAGATACTCTCCCTCCGCACGCTTCTCCCCCGTATACAAAACACCACCGTACCCATCGCCCTGTCTGTCTCTCCTTACTTTCCCCCAACACAAGCACACACACACACACACACACACACACACACACACACACACACACACACACACACACACACACACACACACACACACACACACACCGTCTTCCATGCTTTACACACTCGTTCGTAAGGCCACAAAAACCTATTATTTATTTTCTGATACGGGCCCATCCTATGCCGTGTAGAGGTGTGGATAACTAATAGGTAGATTCCGGTACATGTGCTATTATCCGTAACTCTCCACTGACTAATGGCCTCTATTATTTTCTCCCTTTTTACAGGTGAGTACTTGGCAGAGGGTCGGCCGGGAGCAGGGCGGCAGGGTGGCTGGTGCCCGTAAGTATGAAGTCGCTGCAGCTGTTGAGGCAGTGACAGCCGACGCAGCTGGGCTCTGTTTTGCTGTGGGCAGAGCGGACAGCTGTGTGGTGCTTTCATTCTCACGACACTCACGTCATCATTTCCTCCCCCCCGCTTGTTCTCCTCTTCCTCCAGTGTGTGTGTAGTACAGCTTCACCGTCTTCGTCCTCTCGCTCGTGTCTCTCCTCCGACTTTTTTCTACTTAATTACAGATTTCTCTTTCCTGATTGTCCTCCACCCTCCTGACTTACTCGTCTCCCCTGTCTTCCTCTCCCTTGCTCGGGCCGTCACGGGTGGAGCGGGAGACTCACAGCTTCTTTGATTGATAACGCGACGTCACGAAGCAAGTCGCTGGGTGGCTAGCTGAGGGCTGCAGCGTGTGTTGTTTGTGTGTAAGAAAACATGTACCTCCCAGTGTGTATTTTTCCGTATCCTATTGTTGGATGCACCTCTACCGTCTGTCTTACGTTTTCAGTTATCCTGCGCCTGCTCTGAGGTGTACAAAGACCATTATTGCCAAAATACTGCTTATCATAAAAGTGCTCGATTGCATTTGTGTCTATACTGTATATGTTTTTTTTACGGAACGTTGATTTTGCACCATAATACATGAACTTTGACCCGATGAATGATTAGCCAATGCCAAATTTTTACAAAGGTACAGGTCATAAACTTTTTGGGCTGCTCTCATAACAGTCTGTGTGTGTGAATGTACATAGATACTGAAGCACTTTCCGTTTCGTCCTTGTGTCTGAGCGGCGGCCGGGGAGGAGGGGCGCACACGGCACTGGCTGGCTGACCCCGCGCCACGCAGAGGACCTCCAGAAATGAAATTACGAGTGATGAATGTGAGGAGGACGAGGCACCGTGATACACGAGGGAGACTCGATGCCTATTTTAACACAAAATCAAACACATATGAAATGTATGTTGCTTTGGAAGGGGAGGCAAGGCTGGAATCTGAGGTTCATAAATTGGTTTATTTGGAGAGAAAGGTGGAGTGGGCTGCAGTGCAATGGTTTTCAAAGCAGGTGAAAATAAAAGGGAGAATGTGACCGTCAGAGGAGGTGCAGTAACAATACGAAAGTCTCATTCACATACTTGAGCATCACCAAAATAATACTGAGGCTGAATTCAAGACAGCAGTGGCGGAGCGGGGCAAGGGAATGAGTGCCGACGTCCGCAACGCTCACCAGTAAATCAGTCATACGTTCTGATTCCAGGCTAAGCGGTCTGGTATGTACAAGCCGTGCAGCCTGAGATGGGGCCGCAGCGAGAGGGAGCGGGTGGCTTGTGCTGGGTAAGGAGTGAGGGCCGGAGAGGGAAAGGGCAGGGCAAGGAGGGTCAGAGTGACGTGATTGATTCAGACCAAACACGCGATCCGGCAACGACTTTTGTCTCGAGCCATTGCCGGCCTTCCTAGTGTTCAAGAAAACGTGCATAAATGCAGTCACTATTTTTCAGCCTTCCTCGAGGCGCCTGTGTGCCGGAAAACAGGAAGAGGGAAAGGGGGAGGGTGATCCTGACCAGCAAAGTAACTCTGATGAAACTGAAGTTGAATCAATGCAATGGTTGGTTTCATAATGCAATGAATCATTTCCGGTAAGCGAGGTTAGTTTAATTATGGATGTTAAGTAAGAATTTATCAGTTTTCCTGCTTACACTAGTGAACTCTGATGGTGATAGCATTGTCTTTTCCTTTTACAGAGTTTGTCCTCAATTTTCATGTACATGGATAAAAAATAACTGCAAATCTTAAAACCCGGAAGGCGTCTGCATCTGTTGTGAGGCTCGGGCGGGAGAGAATCCGAGTATCTGGGCGTCCTGTCGCCCCGGTAAATGGAGTACGTTTCCTCTGTTCGACGCCTTGATGCGCACACGAACCTTCGCATGAATATTCATAAATCCGCATCGCGAAGACAGAAAAACGATGTCTGGCTTGTGTTGAGTTTCGCTCTACCTGAACGAGTCGGTGTGGCCGCGTCTTGCAGTCAGCCCCGTCGCTCGGGCCAAAGGCGTGTCCTTCGTTGGTGGTCAGTTAAAGCAAGTCCGGTAAGTTAGTGTTTCTTCACCTTTACTCGTCCCTCGACCACAATCCTGTGCCTGGTGACCGAAGACAGTGGATGGCCAGCTGAAGCAATGTGACTTTGTGCCCAGTCCTTGCAGGAAACAAAGGGCGTACCTGGCCTGCTGTCCTCGGGGGAATATGCATGCCCAAGCGGCAGAGACAACATGCCTTGATGGATGACTGAGTGCTTCGTGCACCTTTACAGTTTGTTAATTCTTCGCATATTTTCCGCAAACTTTCGTCCGCTGTGGCGGAGGGGAGGTGGAGGGTGAGCAGTGGCTTGTGGGGCTGGGTGGGTCTCCAGCTCCGAGTGGTAATTAGTTTGATGCGTGCGGCCGGCGATGATCATCATTAGGAGGGAGTGTCGATCTCCTAGGCCAAGGCGAGACGCTCACCCCGCCGGCACCAGAGAGGTAACAGATCTAGTGAGTCAGAAGGAAAAAGAAAATGAATAAATGAAATAACAGCACCGTCAGAAGCCAGCCAAGGCCTCAGGTCTCCCTGTCCCCCAAGGCCAACACTTCTTCAGAAACAGTTGGCGTGGGTTTCTCCCTACAACGTGGACTCTCAGGATGAATATTCAATGAAAGCAAGCTGTCCACACCTGACCACCGTCTCAAGGCGGATGTTTGGGTCGCAAAGTATAGTCTCCAGCGACGAGCTTTGAAAGAAAATTGGGCCTTAAACAAAGTGCTTCGTAAAGAATAACTCCACATTGCACTGGCCTGTGCGACGATTTTGTATATTTAGCAATTTTATGAACTGTTGAAGGTGCTTTGGTGATTTGCTTTTGGTGCACCTGAGCGGCGCACAAAGGTGACGTGTGTGCCTGGCCGGCGAGGGCCGCGGAGGGGAGCTCTGCATGGCGTGTCCCGGAGTGCTGCGGGAATGGTAATAAGTCATCAGGATCCTGCCTGTGCACTGCCACTCTCCTTTCTCCCTTGCTCCCTCTACTCCGCCTCCATTTCGACCAGGATACAGACTCATCCGGGACCCACCTCAAAGCGAGGCCGTCCTATAAATCAACACTTGAGTTTATAATTCATCGACTTTTGTTGTTTTTACCTCATAATGTATGTTTTATTTAAGTGTATTTGTGTGTGAAGGGCTGGCAATAATTTGTATTTGGTAGCATTAGGGGAAGGTCCTTGAAGTGAGAGTAGCACATTACCACTCCCGCTGGAGCTCTTAAAACCCCACGAGGCACATTAGCGGCGCCGTGTCCACATCACACACAAACACCGACCCCAAAAAAGCGGCCTCTCCGGGCGTTGGGAGAGAAGAAGGATGGGCCAGCAGGGCAGAGAGGGAGAGGGGTGGCCCAAAGTGGTCCTCGTACAGTAATCATGACCGACACACTCGCCGATACATCATGGCTAAAGACACACCGAACTGGCAGAAGGGCGCACATCACCTGCTAAACGTACCCCCGCCCACCACACCCTCGCAGATGACACAGTATAACTTGACTGATAGTCCCAGAAACGATGGATTTACGGCTCACTCCCCTGATATCCTGGGTGATGGTGGGCCAGCTGGAGAGGGGTGAGCGGAAGGGGCACGGGGAAGGATTGGGAAGGGGGCAAGGTGGGAAATGGGGATGGAAGGACGAATTTCTCCCCCTGGCACTGACGGAGTTACGGACGTGACTGTCTGGGTCTTGTGTGTGTGTGTGTGTGTGTGTGTGTGTGTGTGTGTGTGTGTGTGTGTGTGTGTGTGTTATCGTGGCAGTACAAGCCCTGGCAAGAGGTAGGTAGAGCGCTGCATTAAAGTAATAGCTCAATCGTGGTTTGGGGGAGAGCCAAGTGTGACTGAGCTGTTTATTCAGAGATCCGCGTCGAGAAGGATCACAGGCAGCCCTCCCGGCGACGGTCCCTCATTGGCGTCTCATCTTTATTCCTTCCCACCACCAGGAGTACAGACTTAATGAAGAAGACCCCGGACGGACCACGAAGCTGCCGGACGCGTGTGAATGCGCTCATGGTTGCGGGAAATCTTCTCATTCCTCCTTCGTATGTTGTGCTTTGCCTCATTCAGTGATAATAATAACACCCTTGAATTTAAAGGGAGGCTTCCTCGAAATGAAGTACCACAGGTGAGTTCGGTTAAAGTTTGCATGTAAAGAAGTCCCGCGTTGTTATTCATCTTCGTGAATGAGACGCGGTGAATACATGCGGCAGTGCGGGGCAAGGGAGGGGCTGCAGGTCACAAACACGCACACATTAACACGAGGCGTGGAGGAGTAACTGTGTTTTTGTTTGGTGCGTGCCGGGCCGCCCCTCGTCCGTCTGGGGGACATGACAACCAAATCAGAGGCTCGGCTGATGCCTTGATGAATGTGTCTTGGTCGCGGAGACGAGAGCAGGAAAGATCCTTTGAAGGGGAGGGAGGATCACGTTGGAGCATTTCGGGTGGCGTGGCACAGTCAAGTAGGAGGAAAGGGATTTGTGCAACTGGAGGGACGGTAGTGCATGGGCGGCCTGGCTTGTGGTTGTCCCTCCTCGGCCCAACTCGTATATCGCGGCGTGAGGATTCCTCAGCGCCGGCGGAACCTGTTTGATTAAATATTGGAGCACCGCTAATAGACGCTCGAGTCTCATAAAAAATAACACACTCGGATAACTTTATTTGCCACTCTACCTGCGGACGCCCCGGTATATAATTGGCGATTCATCATTGCATTAAGGTGTGCTACCCCCAGCCTCCTCCCTCTCTTTCCTCCTCCTCTTCCTTCATCTCCTCCTCCTCCTTCTCCTCCTCCTCTTCCTCTCAGCGTCTGGTCCTGAAGTGGCCTGACTGTGTCCCTCCTCAAGAGCCAGTCTGCACCTGCCTCTGTGGCCAGCGCGCCCCTCCCCGTCCTTTCCTCCACCCCGCCTTGGCTTAAACCATTAGGAACGGGTCTCAGGATTGACTTGGCTGTTAAGAACCCATTCGCACCTGTGGGTCGCCGGGAGTAATGGACGTGTTTCCTTGCTGCGCGTCCTGGAGCGTGAGTGGAACACGTTTATCGCCGTCATGAAGGACGATGCCGCCAATTTCACATGAACGGATTCGTACGAAAAGCCCCCAGACAGCGCGGCCAAGATGTTTATCTCGAGCGAACTCAGTCACCAGGGTGTGTGAGGCCCGAGGCGACCTGGGGATGATACATGCCCGGCCGGGGTGATGCATGGCCATCCAGGCTCATTCCCAGATCTTGGTGATTACCGCCGCGGTGCTGAGGGATTCCGGAGACCCGCGCAGAATACACGGGTCCCCAAGGCTCTAACCAAGATCTAGGCTCTAACTATTGTAGGCTGCCTGAGGGGAGTCTTGGCGGGGTATTCGTCGACAATGAGTCACAGAAGGGAGTCAGATTATAGAGTGCCTTTGTGACTATAATGTCGAGGACCAACCGGTTTTATTAATGATTGACTAATGCGAAGTAGTTTATTGCGTCGTGTGTCTGCTAGAAAAAGAAAAACAATACTCAATCGTCGGAAGGAAAATGAAGTAAGCAAGAGAATGAAAAGCAAACCTCCACAGAAAATGAAGTGTCAAATTTTTTTTAATGATTTTGTTGTGGCAGCTTCGTAAAACCTTTCACCGCTTTAGTGTGCAAGTTTTCCTTCTACTTATCAGGTGTCTGAAATTTATGGTTCATTAAGGTATCTCAGAGTCTGATGTTGATGGCGCTTCGTTTCAAATAATTTGGAATGCTGTCCGTCAAGTCATGACTCCGCCCAACTTTCTCTCCCTCGCCCACGACCCAGCGAGGCCCCTGGAAGTCGGGTCTAAATAATTGATATATATTACTTTTATGATAATAGGTGAAGGACTGACCTGCTTACTGACGAGAGCCGTGCGACGTCCTCGGTGGGGCCGCAAGGGCGTGGACAAGGGCTGTGTGGCTGATGCAACCAATAATAATTGCCATCACGAGGGGCGCATGGCAATTATACACTTTTTGCCGAGCGTTGCATTAATTAAAGTTATGATGGTGTGCGCGACGCTGAGCCCTGACGAGTAGCTGCGATGGACGGGGCGTTATAGTCGGGGGGACACGCTTGCCTGGCCAGACCGACCGACGCAGGGCTGCCCCCAAAATATTTAGCCCTTCACTCGCCGCGTCGTATATAATTTTCTTTAAACCTCCATGAAAAATGTCGTAAAACAAATTGCCTTGTTGTAATCACCGCTTTTGTGTTTGCTGATGGAAACTCGCGGGATGGAACGACGACGCTGCAAGAACATTATTGTTTTGCGAGTCACTGGAGGAAGAGGCAGACAGCGAGGAGGACGAGAGGGAAGACGATATAATAAGTAGACTGAGACCGCGTATACAATTCCTCTCGGTGGGAGTGGCGGTGCTCATCCTCGTGGCTCATCAAGGAGAGGCTGAGGTCCCGGGAAGAGGAAGTGGCGTTGCGGTTGTGGCGGGGTGGTGCGAAGGGCTGAGAACTCTACACTTGTTTTTTGCTCGGTCATTAGTTTGTCTTTTTTTCTGCTGTTGTGATGAGACTCTTGAACCCCATCAGCAATGAAGACGAGACGAGCATAGTTTTATGGTGGCGCCGAGGACCGTGTGGCCAGGAATGCACTTGACGGCTGGACGGAGCGGCGGCGAGGAAAGGGGAAGGGGCGGCGTCTAGTCAACAGGCCTGTAAATGATCTGCCCTCATTAACGTGTCTTGCTTGAGTGGCACAAAAAAAGATTAGCAGGCGGGAGTTGCTTGTCCATTACCTCTACATTAACATCAAGGCACCTCGAGGGGCCTCACTCAGCCCGAGGGAGCGTCGCTGGATAGAGGAAGGATGCTGGACAGGGTATATCGCAGGGGTGGTGGAGTAGTTTGTGTTGGAAGTAGGAAAGCGACTGGGCACAGGGAGAGGCTTGGTGCTGAGGACTAGTGGGCACTTGAAGAGCTGAGTAATGGTCTGGGGCATGAACTGTGTATAAGTACCTAACAAAGAGTTCTCGTTTTTAGATTGACACTGAAATACATTATACATAAACAATCGTCTGAGAGTTGTTTTAATTAAGTGCATGCTGATTCCAAAAGATCCAGGAAGGAAGTCCACGATCGATTAGGCTCGAAATTGCAAGTGTTCAATGAGAGTTCAAGTGAGTCCAGTGAACTGAGCAAACCCGTTGTGACTTTTCCGTCGCGGGTGTCACTGGTGCCACTCAGGGTCCTTCCAGGCGAGGCTCAGGCAGGCAACTCGCGACCCGCTCACCTTCATGCCAGCGAGAACAAGTCCGAGGCGAGGCACGTTTGGAGAAGAGTGGTTATTGAAGATGATAAAAGATGTGCTGAAGATGAATGATACGGAAAAGTGGGAGGTATGCCCGTGTGTGTGTGTATGTATTGTGTGTGTGTGTGTGTGTGTGTGTGTGTGTGTGTGTGTGTGTGTGTGTGTGTGTGTGTGTGTGTCTATAAATATATCTGTAACGGAGCGGAATAAGTGAGCGGCGTCAGCTATAAACAAACATATGATGAGAATGAGTGTTTTGAGCTGTCTTATACATTCGGGTTATTATTAGCAAGCAAGAGCAGCGTGGGCGGAGAGAGGGAGTGTCGGTCTGTCGCTGTGTTGCTCTGATACGCCTCCGCCATTACCGTCTTGCTCATCATCGGCAATAGTCGACGCACCTCTTACCTGTGACTTCCAACAATCAAGTGTTTGTTTTGCGTGCTTGGGTATCTAAGTGGCGCCTTGATGGAGGGGATGGGGTGTTTGTGTGCATGAGAGTGTGAAGTGTGTGTGTGTGTGTGTGTGTGTGTGTGTGTGTGTGTGTGTGTGTGTGTGTGTGTGTGTGTGTGTGTGTGTGTGTGTGTGTGTGTGTGTGTGTGCTCGAAATCAATCGTAACAAAACAAACAAAAAACGAGAAAACGTGTCGATTTGATAATGTCCAGCCCTCTGTAAAGTAGGAAAGGTGGGAGGAAGGAAGGAAGGAAGCAAGGGAAGAAGGGAGACAGGTAGAGAAGGGAAGGGAAGGAAGGAGGAAGGGAGAGAGGGTGCGAGGTAGGGCGTGGCGGAAACCTTGGGTCAGCGGTCTTGCTCTGCTGGTCAAGTGTGGCGCTGCCCTCCCCTCCCTCCCCCCTGGCCTCCGTTCGCCTCCTCTCCTGTCCTTCCTTCCCTCGCTGTCTCCCTCTTTCCCTCCATTCTTCCTCCTTCTCATGTACCGCAAAGCATGACGAATGTGTGCATGTACAAAGAATGATTATGCACACACACACACACACACACACACACACACACACACACACACACACACACACACACACACACATATATACGCCCCCCCCCCTCCCCCCCCCCACACACACTGCAGTTACTCGCCATTCAAAGTCTGACATATTCTTTGGCAAACGAAACTTGCTCCGACAAAACGCGCATCGTCTACACACAAACAAGCCAATGCGATGGAGATGGTGCTCAGTGCGTGCTCATCTCTCTACACCCTACATGTAGAATCCTTATGCTCTTATGTTTAGACACTGTGTTCCCCGCACGTCACCGCCACGCTCATGCACACACGGGGGAGTCTTCATGCCACCACCCACGCCCTGACGAGCCTTCACTGTGCGGGAGCGAGTCGAGGAGGAGCTCGCTAGGGTCTGGGATTGACAAAAGAAGAGCGTCGCGTCCCTTGCTTCTTCCCTGGCGGAGAGGAGCGGGAGCGTCAGTCAGTCACCGAAGGAAAGGTTAAGGCGAGGGGCTGGTTCGGGAAGTTCACGCCGTTAAGGTCAGGAGCGACCTAGTGTCTGCATTAAAGGCCAGAAAAACGAGGTGGAGTGCGGTTAAGGCGACCCATGGCTGAGGATATCGTGTAGGATCTAACCAACCGCCTCACCACAATCATTAGGTAAAGACTCATTTTTGACTGAACATTATATATTAAATATGTACGAGACAAATAATAACGAGGGCTGTACGGTTAAGGCGACACTTGACTGACGAAATGAGGATATCGAGCTCGAAGTAACCAACTCACAATTTTCATTAGGTAAAGACTCATTCTTGGAGGATCTTCACAATAATTACACGTATACAAAACACAAATAAGAATCCACAGCAATATGTTAACAGCTTAGGGAGACAACCAACTCTGCATGGATACCTCTGTGGAAGCAAGGCTACAGAGACGTGACTGGCGAGGGAGTAACGCTATTTAATGAGCAATAAAAACAATGAAGGCTCCCAAAGATTAGACAGACAGATGGATGCGACGTTACGCTGCAAACTAACGGTGAGCCGCTAATTGCCGACTTACTCACTCGTCGTAGATCGAGCATTGAATTATATAAACATTCCGCTTCGTCTTTGTGCAATGCCTTTCGCTGCCGAGAGAGAAAAGAGTAAAAGTGCGCCGCAAAACAGCACCTACGCCGCCAGGAGTGTCTGCGGCCGAGGGAGGGAGGCAGAGGGTGAGGGAGAGGAGGGAAGAGGGGAGAGGACAGAAGGGAGAGAATGGAGAAAGGGAGAAAGGGGGGAAGGGAGAGCAGGAGGAGGTTGGGAGAGAGAGAGAGAGAGAGAGAGAGAGAGAGAGTGCCGCGGTAATCTGGCGGGACGTGTCACCTGCAGGTCCCAGGCCGACCCCGATTGTCTGGCTGTCACAGGCTCCTCACACACACACACACACACACACACACACACACGCTCACTATATCTTAGTCCGCGCGTGTGTTAGTTCGTCTTCGTCATTTTGTCCGACTGTCCTTGTGTGTCTTATCTTTTATCATTTTGCTTGTCGCTTATGTTTCTCTCTCTCTCTCTCTCTCTCTCTCTCTCTCTCTCTCTCTCAAACACACACACACACACACACACACACACACACACACACACAGCATCCTTATCCCGCGTCGCCTCTCCGGCCTCCTCCACTCACCGCCCACCTCCTCTCCATCCCAGGGAGAGTACGCATCACCCACAGACCTCCTCCCCCACCCCGCACCGCCCACCCGCCCGCCGCCCGCGTTACTCCTGACCGCAACGACCCACCATTTGTCGAGGGCGGTGTTAGTTATTCCGTCAGGCCGCGAAATATCGAGTGAGTGGAGGCATTTGACTCGTTTGTTTGGCAACTCAACAGTCGGGTCGCCGCTTGTCGGAGAGTCCCGTGTTCTTGCGGTTTATTGGTTCATCGCGTGGACTCATTACTAAATCTGTGGTGAGTCGAGGCTGGGCGACGAGTGGAGTGTGTGTGGGGAGGAGAGGGAGGTGTTTAGTGGCTCTGCTTTGTGATATTGTGGCGGGAAAGTGTAGTGGCGGCGGACGTGTTGCATAGGTAATGGTGATGATGGTGGTGGTGGTGGTGGTGGTGGCAGGATTGAGCGTGGGGTGGCAGGGTGTCGCGTGGTGGTGGTGGTGTATATGTGTGGTGATGGTGGTAGTGGTGGTGGTGGTGACAGCAGGGTGTTGTGTACATGTGGTGGTGGTGGTGGTGGTGGCAGGATTTAGCGTGAGGTGGTAGGGTGGTGCATGCGTTGTGGTGGCAGGGAGGAGATGTCGCGTGGTGGTGGTGATGTATACGTGTGGTGATTGTGGTGGTGGTGGTGGTGGCTGCAGGGTGTTGTGTACGTGTGGTGGTGGTGGTGGTGTATACGTGTGGTGATTGTGGTAGTGGTGGTGGTGGTGGCGGCAGGGTGTTGTGTACGTGTGTGGTGGTGGCGGCGGCGGCAGGGTGGGCGGCAGCGACTCCACAACACGACGACGGAACAAGTGAGGAGAACGGCCGATTATGAGCTGTGGTGATAAGCTGTCATCGGCACGTGCTGCGCCCCCTGCCCTCCCTCCCTCCCTCTCTCAATCCCTCCCTCCTCTTCCTCCTCCATCTCCTCCTCCTCCTCCCTGCATCTGTATTCTCCCTCGTCTCTCTCTTTCTCTCTTTCTCTTTTCTATACTTCTTTTCTCCCGCCCTACCAGATTTTTTCTTTTCTTTTTTCCATTTTTTTTATTCACTCCCCGCACGTCTTTCCTCCTCACATTTATTCATCATTTGTGCAACTGCTTTTTGTATTGCTTATCTCAGTCTCCCATTAATTTGGTTCTTTATTCAGCTCCCTCATTCACGTGTCCACCTTTACTCTTTGCCGTTTCCTTCATCCATACCTTTCAGTCATCCTCCGCCCTTCGCTTCGTTCCCACCCCTCAAACACAAGTTGCCCTCGCTTTCCTCCCATGCTTCCTCCTTCCCTCCCTCCCCTATCCTTTCCACCTCCCTCCCTGCCTCCCTCCAAGCCTCCTCCTCCTCTCCACCCTCCCCAGTCGCCAGCGGACGGATGGTCGGGGTTGATGAATGCAGATCGACTGGCTGTGATATGGAAATGCGCTGAACTGAAATTGGGGGAGTTGTTTTAGCCCTGGTGAATATTATTAAGCATTTTACATGCCATTGAAAGCTCATGTTTATCGCTGTTAATTACGGGTTGATTTGTATGCGACTCCCGAGGTCCGAGGCACCGGACAAATTGGCTTTATTGCGGAGGGACATCACAGAGTCGCCGGCACAAAATACACAAAATTACACGCCTGTTTCCCGCCCCGCACTCTTCCCAATTTTTTTCTTTCCTCTCCTTTTCACCTCGCTTACAATCACGGGGAGGCAGAGTGACCGCGGCGGCAGGGACGAGGCGGGGAGGCAGGTGGGGAGAACCAGCCAGGAGGGGACGTGAGCGTTCGTGGTGGTGGTGGTGTTGGAG
Organism: Eriocheir sinensis; assembly: GCF_024679095.1. Classification (NCBI taxonomy): domain Eukaryota; kingdom Metazoa; phylum Arthropoda; class Malacostraca; order Decapoda; family Varunidae; genus Eriocheir; species Eriocheir sinensis. Next base: position 9,143,236 of record NC_066525.1, read on the forward strand.
GTGGTGTTGGTGGTGGTGCTAAAGGTGGCTTTTGTCGTGGTGAGGGGAGGGGAATGTGGTGTTAATACTTGTGGTGATGGTGGTGGTATTAGTTTCTGTTGGTGTTGTTAATGAGGGATTAATATATTTCAATGAAGATAATGATAATATTGATAATAATGATTTTAAGTTATTCGATAAAAAAAGAAAATTTAACATAATACTAGTAATGATAAATAGAATAACAATACTAGCCGTAACAACTTAACTTAACCTAACTAACCCAACCTAACACTACCAAACACTTGCAACCCAAACCGTCCATGACAGAAAAATAAATGACACGCGTCACACCAACCACTGCACCACCACCAAACACTTCCACCACAATCATCACCATCACTAAACCATCCTCCCACATACACCACAACCACCACCACCACCATCATCATAACCCAAACTAGCCATCACCATCACAGCCCCCTCACTCCCATCCCCTCCCCCTTCACTCCCATCATCGTCACCACCACCCTCGTCATCGTCACCGTGCAGCCATCACTACTGAGCTGCGGCGACGACCATCACCCAATCAGCTGGACGCATCTGTCACCGTCCAACTCCGCTTTTGATGGGCTCAGCTAATTACGGCGGGAAAGAGAGGTAGCGGTGGGTAGGTAGCCAGGTAGATGGGTGGGCAGGTGGATAGGTAAGTAGATAGGAGGTAGGTAGAGAGGGAGGGAGGGAAGTAGGTGGTTGATCAGGTAGGTTGTAGGTAGCTGGATGGACAGGTGGGCAGACAGGAAGGTAAGTAGATAGGTAGGTAGGCTCTTACAACTACTACTGCTACTACTATGTGTGTGTGTGTGTGTGTGAGAGAGAGAGAGAGAGAGAGAGAGAGAGAGAGAGAGAGAGAGAGAGAGAGCGTATTGTTGGTAATGAGGTGAGTGAGGAAAAAAAAACGCGTGGCATCCTAATTTGCTACCTCTATGGGGATGCGTTTGTCAGGATGCTGAGAGAGAGAGAGAGAGAGAGAGAGAGAGAGAGAGAGAGAGAGAGAGAGAGAGAGAGAGAGAGAGAGAGAGAGAGAGAGAGAGAGAGAGAGAGAGAGAGAGAGGAGGAGGAAAGAGTTGACAGGGTGAGCAAAAACATGTGGACAGATGGATGATGCAGGAGAAGAATGACTAGATGGAGAGGGAGGGAGAGAAAAGAAAGGAGAAAAAAGGAAGAGAAAAATAAAAATAACATAGAGATGAAAGGAAACAAACCTGGCGTGTGTGTGTGTGTGTGTGTGTGTGTGTGTGTGTGTGTGTGTGTGTGTATAGTATGACGGTCTGGGAAAAAATTGCAAAAAACACATAAAAACAAAGAATACAGAGGAAATAACACATCGGGGGGAAAGATACATATGAAAGAAGAAAAGAAGTAAAAGAACAATCAGTTGAAGGGAAAGGGAGAGAAAGAGAATGAGAGAGGGAGGGAGAGAGCTGGAGCAAAGGGAGAAGGAACATGGAGTAAGTAGTAGTAATGGTAGTAATAGTAGTAGTAGTAGTAGTAGTAGTCTGGGGAGGCAACTTGGGAGACAAAGAGGGAGGGAGGGAGAGTTATAGCAAGGGCAGAAGGAAGTAACAGGGAGTAAGGAGGAAAGGGAGGCGGCTTGGGAGGGGCGCGGCGGTCATCAGCACCAGGGCGGCCGGAGTGAAGGAAAGACGACAGTTGATGGATGACGTCGACGCTCCCACCGTCCAGCAAATAATAGCAAAGAGAACCTCCGATAATTAAGGGAAAATGATAAATGACAGGTGCCTACACGGGGATATACTTCACCATTACTGTGTCGCCGGGGAGGGAGGGAGGGAGGGAGGAGGAGGAGAAGGAGAGGTTGTGAGACGGACGAGGTAAGTTGAGTTCAAGTTTGAGATGTCGTGCTTGAGGCGGAATCTGTTTTCTTGCCGCTTTGCTGTTCTTTACATTATTATTATCATTATTTTTATTTTTATTAGTATCTTCATTATCATCATCACTACCATCTTTATTATAGTAACCGGCAGATGATTAGTCCAGGAGAAAACAGCTGCTACAAGACCGAGACCATAATTGTTGTAGCGTGATTGGTGTGAGGATGAGGCATACGTTACTGTGGTCAACACTTATTGCAATTTACCTTATCAACAATGAGTAAACCAAACCACCACCACCACCCCCATCCACCACTACCACCATCCCCATCCACCACCACCATCACAGTTCTCACTACCCCCACCACCACCACCACCACCGCCGCTGCAACTGGAGGAGGCGATGCCCTTAGCCCCACTGGTTCCGTCAGGTGTTCAGGCCGTCTGGTTTCTCTCTCTCTCTCTCTCTCTCTCTCTCTCTCTCTCTCTCTCTCTCTCTCTCTCTCTCTCTCTCTCTCTCTCTCTCTCTCTCTCTCTCGGCAAGCACAGGCAGGCAAGCATTGGCGGGAGGGAGGGAGGGAGGCGGGAGGCGGGAGGAGGGGCGGGTCCGTCAAAGAGGAGGGAGCGGAAGCATTATTACGAAGTGTACACAACCTGGGGCATGGGTTTGAGGGGGAGCAGGGAGGGAGGGAGAGAGAGAGTGGGAGGGAGGGAGTGGAGGGGCGGACACGGCTAATACCACTTGATCGCCGCCAAGCACATGATAGAGCGGGGGTAAGTGGCGGTCCGTCACGACGACACCACACTTAGCATTGTTCCGCCGACCGCCATAGGTTATCGAAACGTCCGCTAAGCGCTACCTGGCGGGGCCGCGGCTTCTGGTGGCGTATCGGTCCGGTGTCAGACGATTCGACCAGCCGCCAAATCGCCCCGAACCAGTTATAATCATGCAGTAAATCATCATTATATAATTTTTTGCCCCGGCCGTTATACTCGACTTAATATCTTCTTCGGCTAATCAGCTAGTGAGCCTGATGAAGCTGAACTGAATTAAAGCTTGAACGCGGGAACCAGGTGCGGGATGGGGGTCAGGGAGGGCGTGGCGGAGGTCGCGGGGGGAAGGGGAGTGGGATGTCCTGCCCAAGTTTCCCACTGGTACAGCTTTCCCTTGACCTCTGGTGGAAAAAAGGGGAAAGGGTGGAGTTAACAAGGAAGGAAGAAGTTTTGGAGAAAGATTAGGGGAGAGAGAATACTAAAGGGTGAGGAAAGGGATGAGGTGGGTGAAAATAAGGGGGGGGAGAGGGGTTAAGGGGTAGGCAGGAGAGGAAGAGGGAATTAAAGGGGTAGGAAGTAAATGAAGAGGGGTAGGAAGGAAAGGGAGGGGAGAGGGGGTTGGTAACAGGGGGCAGGAAGGAGGCGACGCAGGGTGTGAGACAGGAGCTCCCTCAATACACCTCTCATTAAGACTGTAGTAAATCCATCTGCCTTATCAGTCGACACTTCCGCCGTTGGTATCGTAATGGGACTCGATGATAATGTCCGAGTCCCCCCTTCCTCGAATTTCTTTGTCTCGCTCTCCATTTCTAGGTCCTCGTGCGTGATGGTGTGTTATACGGCTTAGGGTGGGAAGTGGTAATACGGAATAATAGTTGTGTTGAGTTCCTGATCCGTTCGCTGGTTCGCTTATCCGCTTCCCGGCCTGCCTCTCTGTCTGACTCTCTTCCCTTCCCATCTCCCGACTAGCCATCAGTAACAGCGTTCATGAGGTATAACTACGCAAAATTTCCACTCTAATCAATCTTTAAATCTACCTCTCTTCCTCCTCCACCACCTCCACCATGACAACACAATCAGACTTTTCCTGTGTCTTGCTTTCGGTCCACACACGCCACGTCTTTCCTAAGGGGTGTAGAGGGATGAGTTAAAGAGAGCTGTGGAGGGGGAAAGGGGCGGGGATGGGCGGGCGTGGTTGTGGTCGTTCTTGCTTGTTTGAGCCGCAAGGGCGTGTGTCAGCGGAGTGTTCTTGTGTTCCCCGTGACGCTGGGTTGTCTCGGGATGGCCAACACACTTCTTAATTTGGCCCCGTCTCTGTCATCAGCTGTGTCGCAGTTGGCGTGATTAATGAGAAGGATGGGTAAAGGGGGAGGAGGAGGGGAAGGGAGAGTGGGCGAGAGAAAGAAAGGGAGGCAGACAGACAGGAGGGGATGTAATAGGGACCGGTCTCAGGGGGGGGGGAGGGTGAAATGAAGGAAAGAAACTAGGGTAGGGGGCAGTAATAAGGGAAGGCAGGGACGGGAGAAGAGTGATATATATACACGTTGAGGAGAGAAAGTTGTTAGCGGAGAGGCTGTACGTGATGAGAGAGAGAGAGAGAGAGAGAGAGAGAGAGAGAGAGAGAGAGAGAGAGAAGAAAATGTTAGTCACTGCGGTGAATAGAATGATGGTGATAAATTCGACGCATGAAAAGTGTTACAGGAAAATGGACACAAGAAGAGAGGGAAGCCGGACATGGAAATGATACCTCCTCCTCCTCCTCCTCCTCCTTCCCTCGCTCTTCCTCCCCTTCTCCCTCCCTTCCTCATTCCCTGTCGTTGATGATGGTGATGATGATGATGATGATGACGATGGAAGCAAAGACATCAGGAACAAGATTACAGAGCGGAAACAGAGGGCGAGGGAGAGAAAGCTATAAAAAAGAAATACACCGGAAACCGACTTAATTAAAAAAAAAAGAATATGAAGAAAAACGAGAAGGAACTAGAGTGAAAAAAGGAGTGAAGGAAATCAGTGAAGACAAATGCCAAGCGGAAAGAAGACCGATCATTATAAAAAAGTAAAATTGCTTGAAATGACTGGTTGAGGGACATAGAAGGAAGCGACGGCGGGGATCCCACACTTGTCAGACCAGGTATGGAAGAGTGAGAAAAATTGAGCCTGGCCAGCTGCTCGAAGCGTGTGGGAGCGGAGGAAAAAAAAAGAGGAAGAAGCATGCGAGAAACCGTGTAATGACCAATGATAGCAGCAACCGTTACGACCATGATAATAACAATAGTGATAGTAACAATAACAGTAATAATAATAGTAATGATTGTAATAATAGTAATGCCATATGATGTAGAGGAGGGGAAGTTGATGAATATATTATCACATCACAAAAAAATAATGGCAGAGTAGCAATTATGGTCTGTTGTTATTGTTGTTGTTGTTGTTGTTGTTGTTGTTGTTGTTGTTGTTGTTGTTGTTGTTGTTGTTGTCGTTGTTGTTGTTGTTGGTGGTGGTGGTGGTGTCATTGCTGTTTCCACAAGGCGCCAGGCCCAGACTCAAGCAAGCTTTTTACCAGCAGTCGCCACAACCCTCCCCCCTTCCCCCCCTCTTCCCCTACCCCCGCCCTCTTTCTTCCTTCCTTCCTTCCTCTCCCTCCCTTCCTCCCCTCCCCACTCTCCTTCTGTTCTCATTTATTATTTTAAGTTTATGTTGCTCCTCCATTTCTTCCTCGCATTTCTCGTTTTCTTTCCATTATTTTCTTCCTCGTTATTCCGCGTTTCTCTCGTTTCTTCTTCGCTCCACAATGTTCTTTCTTCCCCGCCGACTCTCTGCTCATCCGCCGCCATCATCACGCCATTCAGGTCACCAATCGATAATTTTCCGCAATATTTCATCAAAATTATTTTTCGGGGCGAAACGTTGAAGTGACAGTTCTTAATCATCTCGTTTCATTTATTCTAATTGGTTGTTACCATTTATCAGGCGGCAGTTAGTGTCGGCGTGAATCACCGCGGATGACGAGGCGACCGATGACTTTTTGCGATAACAGCCGCCAGAGGACCCCTGTTCGATCCCAATTGTCGTTCATCCCTCCCTCACCCCGCCGCCCGCCCGGCCCCTCGCTCCCTCTCGCCCCCCGCGGGCCATTACAATATATCATTGTTAATTAAAAACACCGAGCTGAGGCCGCTGACATGGCGATGATGGCGTAAGATATAATAACAGGACAAACTCATAAAAAATGGAAACCCGGAAAAGGAGATTTAATAAACAAAGTCTATAGGTGTTTGTGTGTGTGTGTGTGTGTGTGTGTGTGTGTGTGTGTGTGTGTGTGTGTGTGTGTGTGTGTGTGTGTGTGTGTGTGTGTGTGTGTGTGTGCGTACATACGTTTTTTCTAACTATTGGACGTGCCACAAAATCGATGCGTGAAGCCATCGAGTGGAATTACTGACTACTGCAGCGCAATGCGGGAGGGAGAGAGGGAAGGGGCGGCAAGCAGACAGGAAGGCAGGGAGAGAAGGGCTGGAGGGAGGGTAGGGACGGAGAGGGGGGGGGAAGAGGGCGTGTAAGGGGGGAAGATATAGTAAGCCTTGAAGCAGAAGAGGGGAGGGAGTTAAGACGGGGAGGGGAGGCAGGACGGAGGGCGCCAGCGGTGGTGAGGTAGACAGAGGGAGGAACGAAGCCTTGTAACTCAACGGTAAAACATGAAAAATCAAGGAAAATGTGAAGGGAAAGCTTTTGTTCCTTAAAAGGAATGTTTTGAAAAACCTCCACTGGCGACGAAGGGGTGAACGAGGAAGGAAGGGGAGCGACGGTCTTGATATAGATATAAATATTTTATATCGCTGTTAAGTTGCATTTTGTTGCCATTTTACGAGCAGAAATTGAGGCTGTGGCCGGCGTTCAATCAGAGTCGGGCTGCCGCTGATCGACTTCCGTTAACGAAAAGTATGCAATCGTGTGCTCCTCGGCCGCCCGGCCTGATGAGTGACACTGCTCTTTTGTGGCAACGCTGCAATTTCATGCAACTTTTACAGCCTAAAATTGTTCCTTTGTTCCAGGGGTAATCAGATGTCGTGCTTGATACACCCGCGTTAGGGAGCCATTGTGACGGTGGACCGCTGACGGCCGCGCGTGGCCCGCTGCCCACCGTGCCGCGCCCGGGGAGGCGGGGGCGTGGAGGCTCACACTTCGAAGGGCGCTCGCAGTCTCAAAATGATAATTCATGGCAGGATCATTTGAAGCCAAGTGGGCCGGTGACTGCCGTGTCTCCGTGATGACTTTGTAATACCTGACTGATGTGGATGTGTTTATGTGCCTCGACACCCCGTCATTACCACACATTGCTCTGCCAAGATTAAATGCCGAACATATATTTTGGTGCGAGAGCTCCTACGCAGAGTAATTTTTACTCTGATCTATCGCGACTCATAAACTCTAATAGTTTAATTGGTCTTCATTACTGTGAATAGAGCGAGGGGTATTTTTATATTGGCCGAACCCCACGGGCGGAGGTATGGCAGGGGGCAGGGGGATGGGCGGCAGGCCAGGGTGGCAGGGAAGGTCTGGAAGCCTTCACTCCGCCTGTCCGCCGTCGACCTTAAGGGTGTCAGCGGGATCCCTCTTTTAATGGTGGCATTGTGCTCGATAAGCAAGGGCGCTAATACGTTTTAGCACCACCGTGACGACGCTCCGGAGCTTCTCAGGCGACACGACGCTGCTGGATGTGGGTCACCTTCCCCCTGCCGCCGCCCCTACTTCCACACTCCTTATGCCCCTCTACCCCTGTATTCTTCCATCTGTGCTCCTTTACCCTTCTCATTAGCTTTCACTGCCCCTCTCATTCCAGCCAGCCATCTGCTCCACCCACGCTCCTTCCCTCCACCCTGCCCCACCTCCTTACCTTCTAAATGAACAAAGACATGCACAAACAGACAGGGACAGTGGCAAACAAAGTGATAGATGAATGTGTGAAAAGAAAGTTAATGAGATATACAGACAGGCCGAGGCACAAAGACGAGTAGGCATACATGTAGTTAGACAAAAAAAAGGACAAACAGGCATGCAAGTATATAGACAGTCAAGCAAGCAGATCGACATATATATATAGACAGGAAAAACAGTAAATAGGATGGAGACATTATGATCATCCAAAAGATTATCTGATGACTCGATAAATAAAGAGAGAGAGAGAGTTTGCGCGTGGGCTCGCCTTGATCCACTGCCAGCGCCATCATTCATCGCCAATAAATATCACACAGGTAAATAATTATAGCGTAAAATGGCCAGGTAACTGTGTGCACGGGGCGTAAATCATCATTATCTGTCGTGACCTCCACTGAAAGGTGAACGCAGCCTCCACCACAGTAATACATCACCAGTAGAACAAAACCACATTACCTAAACCACCACCACCACCACCACCACCACCACATAAACTTTATACAAATACAACACAACCACGACACCGACTCATCACCTGCGAAACAACCCTTACAGAAACAAGGGAACACGAACCATTACCTCCACAGCACTCAACCACAACAAACACTCCACAACACCACCACCAGTAGCACAACGCATGTACTACACCACACCAAACCACATACACAAAGAGCTATTATTCAACGTCACACAACAGCACCACAACTTGGCACCTCCCACTCAGTACTACACCATCACCACCACCACCACCACCACCACCCGCACAAGGCCACGCTGCCTAGAGCCACGCCACACTGTCACCTCACATCTCCCGTCTACGCAGCATCCTTGACCCACCACAATATACGAGAGGTAGTTAGTTGCCACACCCCAGCACGCGGAGGCATCACGAACCCATAACCTATCACACCTTCTCGCACCTATCCCTCCGCCACTCACTCTAAACACACCCTAACTCACAGCCTCCATGACCCACCCCAACTCGGCTTCACACAGCGGTCCTTGGTAATTAAAACACGCAATCGTATATTCATTCACTCATCCGCTTATTCATTCCTTCATTTATTCATTCATTCAGTCAGTCAGGCAGGTAGGCACTCACACTCACACTCACACACACACACACACACACACACACACACACACACACACACACACACATCTCAAGTCATGCATATCCTCAGTCTGCTTGTCGCCTGGCCAGATAGATGTGCACCCACCTACTCAGCCAGCCACTCACCCACCTACTCTATGTACCTTCCCTCCTGTCACAACCCCCCACCTGTCCCCCCACGTACGCCCTTTCGCCCTCAGAACACCCGCCAGCCAGCGTAGTCCAATATAACTAAGCGTAACTGAATACATGTACTGTGTCGCTTTTTTTCTCTCCTTTTTTTCACCCAGCGCGGCGTCGGCCAGTATTTTACCGCCATTCGCCAGACGGCTGACAAGGCTCGCTCTGGCCTCACCCGAGTGACCGATTAAACGGCGGCCGTGAGCTTTAACTAGATTTTGCCAGCTTGCGGAAGTGCATCGGCGACAGTGATAAATTCCTCGTCAGCTGTTGGAGGAAGGCAGCGGTGGTGGGTGTGGTGGTGGTGACTGGTGATGGCCGATGGTTGTAGGGGTGAGTGAGTGATTGGTGATAGGGGATGGATGAGGTAAGGATAGTGGTAATATTGGTGGATGGTTGTGGGGAAGGAGGGTGGTTCGTGGTGATGCAAGTGGTGAAGATTTAGTAGTTGTGATTGGTGATGACGGATAGTGGTGGTGCGGGGAGGAAGGAGGAATAGTGGTGGTGCTGGTGGTGATGTGGTGATCGTGGTTGTGATGAAGAGGATGGTTCGTAGTGGTGCCTAGTGTTGGGTTGAAGGTGGTGCTCCTCCTCCCCCCCTTTCACCTACCCCTTCTACGACATACGCACTTCTCTACCGCCGCTGCTGCTGCTGCCAGGCCCAACCTCCTTAACTCACACTTTGTCATTCTTATGCACTCACTCTCCCTGATGGTCACTATTTCACGGCGGCCGGAAATTACAATGAACCAGCCTGCAGGTCATACGAGTGTGTGCGTGTGTTTGTAAATGTGCGTGTGTCCGTACGTGCGTGTTTGCAGGTATGTGGGTGGGTGGGAGGTAGGCAGGGGTGTGTGGTAGTAGTCAAGGTGAAGAAAGAGGCAGACAGTGAAAAGGAAGACAGGCGTTGTTAAAAAGTTACATAAAGAGAAAGAAAGAAAGAAAGGAAGGAGGAAGAGAGAGGGTGATGAGGGAGGAGGAGGAGGAGGAGGAGGAGGAGGCAGGAGGTAGGAACAACAACATGAGAAAGAGGAAGATTAAAAAAAGAGTAAGGGGGAGGGGGGGTAAGCGACCAGGCAGCCCCAAGCAAGCTCCCTTAATTTTCTGGTTTAATTTATGCGACGCACAAATCGCTCCGGACAAAGCTTTATTACTAATCGTCTTCTGTGCCAGTTGTGGGTTGGGTTCGGTATTTGGCTCGACTTGACTCGGTGTCTCGTCCCATGAAGGTCAGGGGGAAGGAAGACAAGACTCGTGGCTCGTGTGAATCGGCGACGCGGGGAAGAAAAAGACGAGTACGTGAATGTGACAGCTGGGACGTGTACGGGAAGTGTATAGGTGGAGGAGGGGGGTAAGAGGGCTGCGTGGAGACTATGTGTGTAGGGGAGGAAGTGGGGGTGGGAGTTTGGGTTGACATCTCAGCGGCGGGGGGACAGGTGTAACCTCACCACAGACCAAAATATCCTATCCGCTCCCCCGCCTCCAGCCAAACATGTGCAATAATTCTTGTTAAACATCACCAACGTGACAGCTTAGAGCCCTCCACCCACCCCATCCCCTCCAGTCTACTCGCTCCTCCTCCCCTCTCTTCCCCTCCACTGCCTCCCACAAGCTGACCCCCTGCCAAGCCCCCTCCTTATTCTCCTTCTCCTCCTCCTCCTCCTACTCCATTTCCTCTTCATCTTCCTCCCTTTGGTTTTCCTCGTTTTTCTTTTCCTCACTTTTTGGTCCCTCTCTCCCCTTTCATCTTTTCATTCATTTTTACTCTCGCACCCTTTTATTCCCCTCTCCTGCCCTCTGCCGTCCTCTATCTGCGCCATCAGTCAAACGTTTTCTTAGCTCTTCCTCGCCTCCCCTCGTGACCACCACCACTTCCGTCTCTCTTCTCACCCCTCACCTTCCTTTTGCTGCCACCCCTCCGTCAGCCAACCCTCTTGCTTCCTTCCTCTCACCTCATTCCTCTCGCATCTCCTCCGCTTCTCTCTCTCACTCTCTCTCTCTTGACCATCTCCCATCCACCAACCTTAGCCAGCCAACCAGCCTTCCCTCCCCCTCGCCTCCCTCTCGCCTCCTGCTCCTCTACTTGACAACAAACACATTCCCTCCTCAGTGTAAACAAACCCGATCTATATACGTCGGTGCGTTAGTGTGTATGTTGCTATAAGGCGAGGCATCCATAGTGGGCCTAAGATGAATACGTCCACAGCTTATATCTCTCTCCCTCTCAGTCTCTCTCACACTCACTCCCACACGGTCTCAATCGCTCCCTCTCCCTCCCTCTCTCCCCCCCCTCTCTCTCTCTCTCTCTCTCTGACCGTATCCTGCCACCCACGCAAAGTAGTTACTGTAATATGATAAGAGAGAGGGAGAGGGAGAGAAGGAGGCTGAGGAGGAGAGAAGCGTTGACAAGTGCCCTTTATTTTTCCTTCTAACTCGACATCTCTTCCTTCCCTCTCTTTACATTTTTTTTTCAGGGTTGGAGAGAGAGGAGTGGGTGGAGAGAAGGGAGGGAAAGGGGAGGGAAGGGAGGTTGTAGTAGCCATGCCAAGATCTCCTCCTCCTCCTCCTCCTCCCCCTCCTACTCCTCCTCCTCCTCCTCCTCCTCCTCCTCCTCCTCCTCCTCCTTCTGCAACACCCTTTCTGATATTACTCCTTAGCATAGTTTTATCATGACTTTATTATTCTTATGAGCGAGGGTTTGACACATCGTGCAATGGGGAAGTGGGGGTGGGGGGGGGAACAGGAGTATTTAGTGTGTGTGTGTGTGTGTGTGTGTGTGTGTGTGTGTGTGTGTGTGTGTGTGTGTGTGTGTGTGTGTGTGTGTGTGTGTTCGTTCAATCGGCGTGTTTTGCAGGCAGGGTAATAGACTGAGTTTGGGGCAATGTTTATGTGTGTGTTTATGTTTCTGTTCAGGTGTGTTTTAGTGTTTTGTCCATCTCTCTCTCTCTCTCTCTCTCTCTCTCTCTCTCTCTCTCTCTCTCTCTCTCTCTCTCTCTCTCTCTCTCTCTCTCTCTCTCTCTCTCTCTCTCTCTCTCTCTCTCTCTCTCTCTCTCTCTCTCTCCATGACGGTAGTATGGTTGACACGCACACTAACACAGCCTTTTTTTCTCCTTAGGTAAGTACCCGAGCCGTGAACACACCTGGGGAGGAGCGACGCCAGCCTGCGAGACACCTGCCGCCCGGTGATGTACAGTTCCGATGTAAACTGAGCGTTAATAGGTGAACTCTGGGAAGCCTTGTGCTCTGTCAACTAGCTCCTCGCCCCCCCTCATCTCTCTCTCTCTCTCTCTCTCTCTCTCTCTCTCTCTCTCTCTCTCTCTCTCTCTCTCTCTCTCTCTCTCTCTCTCTCTCTCTCTCTCTCTCTCTCTCTCTCTCTCTCTCTCTCTCTCTCTCTCTCTCTCTCTCTCTCTCTCTCTCTCTCTCTCTCTCTCTCTCTCTCTCTCTCTCTCTCTCTCTCTCTCTCTCTCTCTCTCTCTCTCTCTCTCTCTCTCTCTCTCTCTCTCTCTCTCTCTCTCTCTCTCTCTCTCTCTCTCTCTCTCAATGTTGCTTTTCTAAATTGCCATGTTCTCATTACGAAAAACCCTAAAAGGATATTGAGCTGAGGGCTGCCTCGCCTGCGTCGCTCCCTGACACGGATCAGCCAGTCTTGCGTGGCGGCCGGAGGGGCTGGGAAAGCGTAAATTCTCAGGTACAACTGGTGCTCATTAGCCTCGGAGGAGCAGGTGAGGCAGGTGAAGCCCCGCCGAGCAGCCCCTTCTGTTGAGTGACAAGCTGAGAGTAAAACTGGTTGGTTGATTTTGATACCTGAACTCAACAAGCGGCACCGACGTTATGAAACCAACACTGTAAATAGAATGTGATTGTCAAGACGGGGGGACCAATTAACTGACGCACAAGAACCAGATTGGGAAGAGTCGGCGCCATCTCTGCGGGCGTGATAAGTGCACCTGATTGGCACGAGTCGACGTGGCTAACTTACTGTGATAAGCGAAGCTCTGTTGGCGATACGTAATTAGGAAAAGTCGGGACAAGTTGGACATTGGTTTGACGGGCTGTCTCCGCCGCTCCGTCCCGCCGCGCCCCTCGCATCACCAACATTTTGTCTCCTTGTGTTTTCTTGCTGCCGCGCGCTCTCTCTCTCTCTCTCTCTCTCTCTCTCTCTCTCTCTCTCTCTCTCTCTCTCTCTCTCTCTCTCTCTCTCTCTCTCTCTCTCTCTCTCTCTCTCTCTCTCTCTCTCTCTCTCTCTCTCTCTCTCTCTCTCTCTCTCTCTCTCTCTCTCTCTCTCTCTCTCTCTCTCTCTCTCTCTCTCTCTCTCTCTCTCTCTCTCTCTCTCTCTCTCTCTCTCTCTCTCTCTCTCTCTCTCTCTCTCTCTCTCTCTCTCTCTCTCTCTCTCTCTCTCTCTCTCTCTCTCTCTCACTCTCTCTCTCTCTCTCTCTCTCTCTCTCTCTCTCTCTCTCTCTCTCTCTCTCTCTCTCTCTCTCTCTCTCTCTCTCTCTCTCTCTCTCTCTCTCTCTCTCTCTCTCTCTCTCTCTCTCCTCCGCACCACCGCCTCCCCATCCGCTTAACATGTAAAGTGGTATCTGATTCTCAATGTAACACGGGTAGTACATATGTACGAGGGAGAAAGAGAGAGATAAACTACAAGAGAAAGGGCACTCTTATTTTTCCGGCGTGCTAATGGTGTTTATTTGCAGTAAAGGGGGCGATAAACAAGCTCTGAATGCTGTTAATGACATATGTTAGACTTTAATTCCTCGTTACTTTCTTGCCCCCTCTCCCCGGTGCTTTCCTGGGCCCCGGATGCTCCTCCTCGCCGTTGTTTGAGTGAGTCGCTCGTCCTGTCTCGCGGGGACCTTTGTTTGTAGTCTCCGAGGCGGATTTAGTGTGTGTCTTCTATATAAGTAACATTCATCACCGTGGACGCCGCGTGCCAGGAGCTGAGGCGACGCTTCTGAAAAGGCAGGCAGGCAGGCAGTCGTCTTGTCTTCCATCTTCCACTTCCTCAACACACCCTTCCAACCCTTCTCCCTTTTTTTCATTTTCACTCCATTGACACCCCCTTCATATATCTTCCAGTTTATTCACGCTTTTTATCTACCTCCTTATAATTCTCTTTGTATCTATTTTCCTCTGCATTTTGTGTCTTTCATCTCCACGCTACTTCTCTTCCTTTCCTCCTCTTTATCTCCCTCTCTCCACCCACGACACCGCCTCCACACGTCCAGTTTTTGCTTGTTTTCTCAACCTCTTTGTCCTCTCACATTTCTACTTCTCTTTCTGCCTTTTTCTCTCTTTGCTCTCCTCTCCTTCCTACTCCTCTCCCTCTTATTCCTCCTTTCTCCACCCACGCGTCTTCATTATGTGCCTGCTTTTCCCTCTCATCTCTTTATCATCTCCTTTTTCTAGCTTTCTTTCCGCCGTGTCTGTCTTTCCTCTCCTTTCCTCTCGCACCTCCTCTACTTCATACCTTTATGGCAGTTTACAGTAATCAGTCATCCCGTTCCTTCAGATCTTCACCCTCACGCCACAACTCACTCTTCCTCTCAGCTATCTCCTGCCTGTCCGTCCGCCTGTCTCAGCTGTGCATGTTTTTGTTACGTGCAGTTTAACGGGCAGCTTCCCCCCACACCCCCATCCCTGCACCACACCCTCGCACCCTACCACTGCACCCTCACTCTCCTCCTTTACACGGTTCTTCCCCTTCTTTCCTCTCCCCATCCCCTATATCTTCCTCCCTCCCTTCCTTCCTTCCTCCATCCCACAAAGCACCAGCCCTTTTCTCACTTCTTCCCTCTTCTCTTCTCTTCTCTTCTCTTCTCTCCTCCCCCACAAAAGCACCAACGCTCTTCTCAGTCTCACATCCTCCCTGCTCCCCCGCCTCCTCCTCCTCCTCCTCCTCTTCCTCCTGCTCCCCGTGGTAATGAAGGTTCCCTCGCCTGTGTTTTGGCATTTACGGAGGAGCTGGTACGTGAGAGGTGGACTGCTGGGGCCTCGGCGGTGTCCACATGGTCATCTGTCTGGCGGGTCCGGCCTCTCTGTCTGTCGCCCGAGTTTATGTTTACACTCAACTTCCCTTCTCCCCCTTCCCCCCTACGCACACATTCTCTCTCTCTCTCTCTCTCTCTCTCTCTCTCTCTCTCTCTCTCTCTCTCTCTCTCTCTCTCTCTCTCTCTCTCTCTCTCTCTCTCTCTCTCTCTCTCTCTCTCTCTCTCTCTCTCTCTCTCTCTCTCTCTCTCAGCTATTTTGAATGATGCAACTCTTATTATTTATCGTTTCTTATCCCACTTCGTTTTCTCTTTCATGCTCCCTCCACTGTGCTTCCTATTCATTCTCCTTCCATTCATTCTCTTTTCTTCCCATTCGCCCCCTTCCCTGCCCCCACCCCCCCCCCCCTCTCACTTTATTACTTCCTGTTTCACTTTGTCCTTCCCTTATCTACTTCGTTTCTTTCTCTCTCCTTTTCTCCGCCTTATGTTCGGGGACCGTCCTGTCTTCACCTCGACCACGAACTCAGCCCGATTTTTATACTGCGGACGGTATTGTCAGACGCATTTGGCTCTCACATCAACTATTTCCAAAGGCCAAAAAA